>NC_142932.1:85479514-85487014 GCF_046866305.1 Octopus bimaculoides
TTCAAATCAATATCATATGAAATTCTTATCCCTATAGGTATATGTATATATATATACCTATATATACATATATATACATATATATATGTATGTATGTATGTATATGTGTTTGCTTGAGAAGACCCATCAAGCCAAGCAAAATCGCAGTCATGGCAGATACCAGTGTCATGCAAATTGGCATTCATGCCGGTGGCACATAAATGCACCCCAGTGTCACGCAAACGGCACTCGTGCCGGTGGCACCTAATAGCACCCATTACATTCTCAGAGGGGTTGACATTAAGAAGGGCATCCAGCTGTAGAAAACTATGCCAAATCAGATTGGGGTTTGGTGCAGCCTTCCAGAGTGCCAGCCCAGTCAAACTGTCCAACCCATGCCAGCATGGAGAACGGATGCTAAATGGTGATGATGATGATGCACTACGTCATCAATAGTTAAGATAGTCTTTTAAGTTCTAGGTGATGGAATCGCGTGTCTGAAAAAACATGTAGACTTGGTAGTTTTATTGTCTTTTAAACAGTTTTGATTTAGCTTTAATCATAGCAAGGTTTTATAAAAATAATTAATTACAAGTATACTTTTATTAGTTCCTATTTAATAAATTTAATGTTTCTATTACTTACTGGTAATTTAACATTAAAGCTTGTAAGGGTAATATATATATTAATAAGTATCTAGTGTATATTAATGAGTATGTAACTTTTGAATTATGAAATAATGTATTTCACTCATAATTATTATATTATTCATTAAATTAAATTCAATCATGTTTGTTTTGTTTTGAAGAGAATTATATAAAGCTCTCACTTTTTTATTATAGTAGTAACTATGGAAGACTGGTGGGATTATTATTTGTATGAACTTAAAGATTGGTCGCTATTTAGTATATAATTTAGTTACTGCAGGTTTACTATTAATACTGATACAGATGTACATAGGTTTATGCGTTTCTTTATTGTAGTTTAATTTTAAAGTTAGTGTTTAATCCTGCTATATTTAGACTGAATGAATGTGGTTATCAAGCTTTAACTTTTATATTATACTAGGGAATATTTTTTGTATGACTTAAAGGATTAGTCACTGTTTAGTTACATATTCAGGAGTTGGTTATAGATTTATTTATTGAATTTATTTACTAATACTGTTGTATGTAGGGTAAATGTGTTTGAAAGTTGTGGTTTCTTTGGTGTGTTTGTTCCCAAACAACACTTATTTTAGTGCTGTTGACACCGCCAGATTGAATGGTACTGCCCAAGTGTCAAAACCATAATGATATCTGTGGGGCAGCTGATGATGGAGGTATGTTGGATTGTTGGTATGGCTGTTTTTGTATATGTGGAATAGTATTATAACACATCCTTTTGATAAATATATATATATATATATATATATATATATATATATATCATCAAAGCGGACGTTAAACGATGATGATGATATATATATATATATATAAATACACATTCCACTGTATCAACTAGACTATCAGATGTTGTTACACACTGCTGGTTACAATGTGATTCCTTGTATTGTAGTAGCTTTTGAATGATGCTAGCTTAGTGGTTAGGTGAGCAGGCCACCATTCCCCTGAATGGAACACCAGTCCATTACAGGGTTATCCATTTACAGCTGAGTTGACTGGAGTAATGTAGAATGAAGTGTTTTTCTCAAAAACACAACACAACACCAGTCCAGGAATTGAAACTACGATCTTGTGATCATAGGTAACTCACTCTAACCACTAGAACACACATCTTCACACATTACATTAAATTATATACACACACACACACACACACACACACACACACACACATAAATATATAAATTACTGATGAAGAAATGTAAGGAAGCATTCATTGCATTTATCATAACATCAAAGAAGATCCTAAAACTCAACATGTCAGTCACTAACTAGAGACAATCCTTCATTAGAGCACATTTATTTGTAGATGTAAACATGACATTTATCCTTTCTCCTACCTTTCATGTCGAACTTTCAAACAGAATTTTGTATATCCTTGGAGATTTCCATGGCAAAATATTTGGATAGCACTAAGCTTGGCAGATCCTCTCGTCTGAACTAGCTAAATGATGCTAAAAAAAAATATCAAATAATCAATAATGACCATGACATAGATCTTTCCATCAAACCCTTACGGCGAAGAGAGTAAGTAAAGTAGAATAAATAATATCAGACTAAAATGATTTCTCAGCTCAGTTTGTTTCTTCATTGACTATTTTCTCAGTTAAAATAGGAGGAGGAGAAGAAGAAGAAGAAGAAGAAGAAGAAGAAGAAGAAGAAGAAGAAGAAGAAGAAGAAGAAATATTTAGCATTGCTTTCAATTCAATGTAGAATAACAATAGCACCATTCTATAAAGTCTCACTCTTTGAAATACTACACACTACTATTCTACATGCTATGTCTTATTCTACATATTACATAATATATACAATTCTATATAGTATCTATTTATTATTCTATGTAGTACTACATGCTATATATTATTCTATACCCTACATACCATTGTATACTCCACATACTATTCTACACTGTACATAATATTCTACAAAGTATATACTGTATAGCATACGGCATACTACTCTACATCTTTTGCTTGTTTCAGTTATTAGACTGTGGCCATGCCGGGGCACCACCTTTAAGAATGTTTAGTAGAATTAATTGATACTAATACTTATTTTTTGTTAAGCCTGGTACTTATTCTATCAGTCTGTCTTGCCGAACCACTAAGTCACAGAGACATGCACACACCAACACACTAACATCAAGCAGTGGTGGTGGGACAAACACAGACACAAAGACACATGCATGCACATGCACACACACACACACACACACACACACACACACACACAACAGGATTCTTCAGTGTCCATCTACCAAATCCACTCACAAAGCTTTGGTTGGCCCAAGGCTATAGTAAAAGACACTTACCCAAAGTGCCACGCAGTGGGACTGAACCTGGAACTATGTGGTTGAGAAGCAAGCACCATAGTACATTCTATTCATACTGTTCTACATATTATATAGAAGTACCTATTCATGCATACTATTCTAAACAATACATTGTGTTCTACATTGCACACGCATCTCTTCATTCTACATACTATTTTACATACTCTTGGCTGTGTTGTAAGAAGCTTGTTTACCAGGTTCAGTCCTACTGTACAGCACTTTGGGCAAGTGCCTTCTACTATAGTCTCATGCCGACCAAAGCCTTGTGGGTGGATTTGGTAGACAGAAACTGAAAGAAACCCATCATGTGTGTGTATGTGTGTGTGTTCCCTTTGACAACCGGTGTTGGTGTGTTTATGTCCCTGCAACTTAATGGTTCAGCAAAAGAGTCGATAGAATAAGTATTGGGCTTTAAAAAAAAATGTCCTGGTTATTGATTTGTTCAACTAAAACCCTTCAAGGTGGTACTCCAACATGGCCATAGCCAAATGACTGAAACAAATAAAAGAATAATGCATTGTGTTCAACATAGTACATACTATACTACATAGCACATACTATAATTACATAGTACATACTATAATTACATAGTACATATTATTCTGCTTAATATTATTCTGAGCAAAGTAGCATTGGTCTCTAGCATTAGCAGTTACTTTCTTTTTTACAGTAATATATTTTAATACACTTATTAAGTGATTATGTTATTCAACATGTTGTTGTTATTGTTGTTGTTGCTTTGTAGCCCCAAATCAGCCCTGATCAAGCTTATGTATGATTAAGATCATTCCAGCCTGTTTTTGTGAGGGAGTTTGTTTGTTTTTTTCTTTTATTTTCTTCTGACTTGGATTGCATTAGCCCATGTATTTTTCAATTTTTTAAAAAGCAAATGACCACGTAGAGGTTCTTACATTTGAAATATCAAAGTGATCTAACAGTAAGTAATAATAGCATGTATGAAAACTGAATGTGGATATGGCTGTGTGGTTAAGAGGTCCACTTTACAACAATACGGTTTCAGGTTCAATCCCACAGTGTGGCACTTTGGATGTGTGTTTTTCTTTTTATTTTACCATAGTTTTGTGTCAACCAAAGTCTTGTGATTGAATTTTAGTAAACAGAAACTGTGTAATTTAGTCAAAGCGACTATTTCTATTCTTAGATAATTGATTAAATCTGTTACCCAGTTAAACCCCACCACAAGGCTGATGGTACTTTTAGTGCTGCCCACACTGTTGTAACCAAAAAGGACCCCACAAAGTCCCAAAAAACTAAATAGTGAAGCATTAGTTCAAAAACCTATCGAAAATAGTTACTATACATTGCTCCTTTATTCATGTGAGACATGGACCCTTTACAAACATCATGTAACGGTCCTTGAACGCTTTCATCAGACACACAGGTCCTGAAGAAAGCTGATATCTTGAGTATTGAGGGATGGTGCACAAGTACCGGTTACCTTTAACTGAACACCTTATTAGAATGAAGGCTAGCAGGATCCTTAAGCAAATGCTATATGGGGAACTTAGGAATGGAAAGAGACCCTAGCTGAAACCAAGGCTACAATTTAAGAACTGTGATATGCAGGAGACTGACTGGGAGAGCAATGCCTGTCATTGCCACAGAGGGAAGAAGTAGGTTAAGGAGGGGGGTCGACAATTTTGAGAGAGCACGTATTCTGCATGAAGAACTTAAGCGTGCTGCTCGAAAGTACACTACTGGTGTAGTGAATGGGGAAAGCTTGGTCTGCAATGTTTGCAGTTGTGTATGTTTGTCAAGAGCAGGGTTCATTAGCGACCAATGGAGCCACAAATGCAAAATATAAGTTAGTCCTAGAGCACACAATGTTCCTGAAGGTCAGCAATGGTCTTCCTCGATCACAAGTGGATGGCCATCATCATCATATATATATATATATATATATATTACTTAACATAGGTATTTCAATATAGTATATAGAAAAGGCATTTTTTCATATAGTGTGTAGATAGGTACTCCTAGGAAATATGTAGAATATGTGCTTCTATATTGTAGTAGAATAGGTATTTTTGTATAGTAAATAAGATATTTCTATAGAATATCTAGAATAGGTCTTCTATAAAATATATGGAGTAGACTCTTCTATGTAGTCTATAGAATAGGCATTTCTGTATAGTATGTGTAGTGTAAAAGAAAAGTGCATTTATATAGCATATAGACCAGGTCATTCTAAACAACATATAAAATAGATACTTCTTTATAATATATAGAACAAATAGATTTATATAACATATTCAACAGGTATTCATATATGGTATGTAGAATATGTATTTCTATTTAGTATACAGAATAGGTGTGTCTGTATGATATATATATAGAATAGGTACTTCTATAAAATATATGGAGTGAGTACTATTCTAAACAGATACGTGAACTGAAGAAATGCATATTAATGAAATATTTTGTCTGAGACATGAAGGAATGCCTGCTGCAGGTTTGAACTTAGAATCCATAAATTGATAGTCCTATGTATTCGTCACTCTACCATTTCAAGTTTCCATCCATCAGTCTGTTCAATGCTCTTGTTACCATGGTAAATGTACAAATATTAATGGCAAACTGACAACTTGGTTTTATATATGTTACACACTCCATCAAGTTGCTTCTCAAGCGTACACAGAATCCACCCACATTCCATGAAATAATAGATGCAGAAATACTATTGCCTGTGCTGTAACAAGCAAGCAGGATGCTTCAAGGAAAAAAATGATGACTTCAAAATGTGAAAAGTGGTTTATGTCTCTGTGGGAACACATAAGTAATGTACTAGTTTGTTTCTATAGCAACACCTCGAAAAAGACAGTAACGAAGAGGAAAGAAAGTCTATGACAGCAATGAAAGTAACAGGAATAATGTTTAGCAGCCATATTGGGCTGGAGATAAGCATTACTCTAACCTACTGCATCTATTGCTGTCTATTTCAACAATGAGGCTTCTTCTATGCATGCTATTTGTACTGTAACATAAACAGTGCATTGCAAGGAATGGAATAACATAGGGTTAATTATTATTAACAAGAGCTGTTATTTGGTACACGTGGTATTGAAATTAAGGAGGTTGTTTTAATCTGTCCTGGATGGGTTTAACACCACCACCTGTCCCTTAGGGTCACACCTTTAGTGGAATCCACTTTATTTGATCCGAGGTCCACTGACACATTCACTCAAGCATTTACACCACCACCACCACCACCACCACATGAGGTGGATATGATACAAGACTTAGGATCCACAGAAAAGAATCTGCTAAAGCCACCCAGAGGGCTAGGAAGTGGTGGTGGTGGTGGTGGTGGTTTTAATCTGTCCTGGATGGGTTTAACACCCCCACCTGTCCCTTAGGGCCATACCTTTAGTGTCATCCACTTTATTTGATCCAATGTCCACTGATACATTCACTCAAGCATCATCATTACCACCACTGCTGCCAGCACCACCACCACTGCTGCCACCACCACCACCACCACCACCACCACCACCACCCATGTTTAGCCCTCTGGGTGGCTTTAGCAGATTCTTTCCTGTTGATACTAAGTCTGTTATCATATCCACTCAATACCTGGGTGATGCTACCTTTAGTGGTATCCACTTTGATGCATGCATTTGAACCAGGTTTTCAGTCAGAGTAACACAATGTGTTGAAGCACTGGTCCCTATTTCACTTCCATATGCAAAGTGCCCATTTGGGGCCTGATGACAAATATGAAAGCACAAGCCCTATGACTAATATCACAGGAGACTACTCTGTTTATTGGCAGATCCACCAGGTGCCACCAACAACCAGGTGGAATACTTATGGGGATCAAACGAATTGAGGAATCCTCTACATGATTGCTCAAACTGTGAGGAGGGTGATGGTGGTCAAACCCCTCGCATATATAGGCAGATATAGATACACACTCACAACTGTTCATACATATATATATATATATATATATATATATATATATATATATATATATATACAACAGAGAAGAGAAAAGGAAGAGATAACTACAAAATGATGTAGACTCAATGACAACAGCAACAACAATAATATCTGTTGCAATGGCATCAACAACATGTGTGTATTATCTTTTACTTGTTTCGGTCATTGAACTGCAGCCATGTCGGGGCTCCACCTTGAAGGGTCCAACAAATTAACCCAAGTGCTTATTTTTAAGTCTGGTACTCACTCTATCCTTCTCTTTTTTTTTTGAACCCCTAAGTTAATAAGCTGCAAACAAACCAACACCAGTCGTAAAGCGGTGGTGGGGAACAAATATAAAGATAAATGTACACACACACACATGACAGACTTCTACACAGTTTCCATCTACTAAGTCTACTTACAAGACTGCAGAGTAGGACTGAATCTAAAACCCTGCAAGCTCCTTAAGCATAACCATGCTTGCATCTATACAAACACACATCATCATCATCATTATTTAGCGTCTGTTTTCCATGCTGGCATGAACATCATGATCATCGTTTAACATCCACTTTC
>NC_142932.1:85489514-85609514 GCF_046866305.1 Octopus bimaculoides
AGGGAAATCGGGTAATTTACAAACCAAGTTGTGAATGGTAAAAATAATGATATCAACAATAATAATAGTGAGAGAGACGAAAAATAAAAATAAAAGTATATCAATGTGTATGGAAGTGTATATGTGCAGTGAAACTATAACATAAGAATCTAACAGATGTGTTTAAAAAAATAATAATAATAAACACCATTCTAGATAAAATACAGTCTAAACAAGGCCACGTGTGTTTATTAGAGTACAATGTAACAATTGCTTGTGGTCAGACTTAATCTGATGAAGTTATTCACAGTGGGAAAGCATAGAGTTGCAAAATGGACTCCTTAACTGCATAGCTTTAGTCAGCACTGATCAAAGGGATCTATGATCATAGGCATTCCAGCCATGACCACATAATCTTTCTATCAAATTCAAGCTTCTTTGCTAGTTCTTCAACAGTTACGATGAGATTTTGTTCCACCAGGGTTTGCAGGACATCCTCATCGAGCTCTACAGATCTTCCAGGACAAGGCTTGTCTTCTAGGCTGTAGTTTCCGGCTCGGAATTTCTGGAACCACCATTGACACTGACTTACGTTTATTGTCCAATCCTTGTATACTGCATTGATATTCCTTGTACTTTCTGTTGCGTTGTTGCCTTTATTGAACTCATAAAGCAAAGTATGCCAAATATGCTCCTTTGTCACTTCCATTATAGGTTTGAAAAAATAAATGTTAAAATCTAACGGCACTCTTCAAAACTTGCACTAAGAATACGTACAAGGTAAAACTACTACCTGTTTTTATAGCAAGTTGATGCAGGTAATTTATCCTATCCCCCTCCGACTTTTGGTTCATGCAATTGGAAAAATCACATTATTTATGGGATGATCCAATACAATAGATGGAAGACTGTGACTAGATAAAATTAGCTTGGATTGGTCAGTTAAAGTAAAGATATGTGGTTTCATATCAATTAAGGTGTTAAACAGAAGTTCGAGGAATTGACCATCCTTAATGTTAACAAAAAAGAGAAAAGGATGAAAAGTGGAAGTAAGTAATTAAAGTAAATCTAAAAATAAACAGCTTAAAACATATATAAAACGTGCGGGTGGCACATAAAATACACCATTTTGAGTGTGGCCATTGCCAGTACCGCCTGACTGGCCTTCATGCCGGTGGCACATAAAAGCACCCACTACACTCTCGAAGTGGTCGGCGTTAGGAAGGGCATCCAGCTGTAGAAACTCTGCCAAATCAGATTGGAGCCTGGTGTAGCCAGGTTTGTTTACATCCCCATAACTTAGCTATTCAGCACAAGTGACTAATAGAATAAGTACCAGGCTTTAAAAAAAATGATAAGTACTGGAGTTGATTTGTTCAACTAAAACCCTTCAAGGTTGTGCCCAGCATGGTCACGGTCCAATGACTGAAACAAATAAAAGATCATCCCTATAAAATTTAGCTTCAGCCAAGTCACAGCTAATTCTTTTTGTTGTTGTTGTTGTTGTTTTTATGGCCAGTTAGATTTATTTGGTCAACTTTCACCTTTGCCACTGTGAAATATCATAAAACAGAATAGTGTTGATTCTTGTTGACATATTGGAATTTTAATAACCGTTTCTGATATAAATGCAATACATTTCTTTTACATCTCAGCAACAGAAACTCATTGAACTAACAGTTCTTGTGCCAGGAGCTACTGCTAATGTTGTTTAAGAAAGCAGTGAAATGTCAAGCGGAGTATGAACTGTTGTCTTAATTGATGTAGAATCATAGTTCCGAATGACTGTGATGCAATTTGGTTTGAGTTTTTTTGTTTTTGTTTTGTTTTTAGCATTTTTTTGTTTTTGTTTTGTTTTTAGCATTTTTTCATTTATTCTTCTTTTTTTTTTCTATAACTTTCTTTCATAATTTCACATTTTACTAAGTATGAACTTTCCACTTATACCTATAAACATATGTCTTTGAATAAAACAACAACAACAACACTAATACTACAACTAGGAAATGTTTTTTTTTTTTTTTCAGTATTTACTAGAAATTTTGGTAAAATAAATATAAATACAATAAACTAAAAACGGGGTAAATAAAAGTAAATAAATTAGAAAGAATTAGGTTTGAAGGAAAACAGATTTTTTTCATCTAGAAATTATATTAATAGACAAAAAAATCTTCTCATTTTTCAATTTATCTCTACAGATTTTCTATAGAATTCAGAGCCAGTTCTGAAAGTTACAACATTTCATATACAAATACATCTATGCAAACAATGTGATTGAAATTAGAAAAGATAGGGAATGGGTGTATATATACAAATTTCAAGAGTTATTACTCTTTCATCAGCACCACATCCAACCCATTGACTATCCACGAATGTATTGCTTAAGTACCTCCTAAGTTTGCCTGTATAACATTATTGGTGCATTAAATATTAATTGCTAGCAATGGAACACATTGAAGATTGTCATTATTGGTCATAAGGGAGACCCCAGAGCAGTTCCATCTTATTGTTTGCACAATTTGCCTTGTGGACAGTGGAAAAGGACACCTGTTTGACTTTTGTTCTTTCAACTTCTGCATGGAGGTGAAAACTTTGAAATACTTGATGGGTTTTGTGTAATTAAGAATTTTTTTCTTCACTAAAACATTAATACTCCTCATTATTTCAAACAAACACCAATAATTACTGTAAATGTAATTCTACAGACACTTAGAAATGCCATTCATATAATGACAATTCCATTTAGCTGGTTCATTTTAGAAATTCTAATTTGGCAAATCTATTTTGACTGCAATTCATCAAAAACCAGCTTTTATAACTAGCCTGTCTCCATGAAAATAATTTTAATATTACTATCCATTTGTGGTTGTTTACTGATCTCATTAATATAATCTTGAATTTCCTGTGTAGCTTCCTAAAGTTAGAATTTCTGAGTCGCATGGCAGTTTTAAATGCATTTAAAGAATCCAGTGTGCTTAATGATTCCTTTGATGTGTTCTCTTTGAATTGTTGTTATTCTAAAATATATCCCTTGGCTAACATATTGCATAACAATGCTTTTTAAGTTGGCTGAAAGGATATTCTTGCTTTATGGACAAATCCGGATATTGGTGACAGTCTGTGTCATAGGCAACATCAAATCCATAGGTGAGCTCCTATTCCTCCTCCCCACCATTCTTATCACCACCACTGCCACCTCTGCCACCTCTGCCACCTCTGCCACTACCACCACTGCCACCACCACCACTACGACTGCTGCTTCCACTGTCATCCTCATTGTAAACAACACTATTTTACATATGTAAATGGTTCTGCACAGGAATTGAATCATTATTCTATACACTGCCTATCATATAACATTAATTTGTTATACAGTTCTATATTTAAGAAATGAGGAATTATGTACATTATTTACATTATGAACAACAACAACAATAATAATAATAATAACATGGAAAAAATATCTTAGGAATGAGAACCCAGGTTCGAAATTTCCCCAAGACACCAGAAGAAGGCTGGAGGGTATATCAGCCGAAACTTTGTGTTAAAAACAAACAAGATGAGGACAAATATCCATCAAATGTAAATAATATAAATTAATTTATGTTTACCCCTTTCTGCATGTTAGTCTTACTACAGACATTGTTTGGCTAAACAATCAAATTAACAAGAGCATGTGAGAGAAAGTAGCTGCTGCCCTGCCAAGGTTGCAGCTTTCAAGCCATCTTAACGCTTTGCGAGCATATTTTTGGTGAAATACATTACCTTTTGTTTCGGTTAATTTAAGAATTAGTAATATAACTTTGTCATTATGAAGCTATCATTTGGAACTTAAATTCACATGGAATTTTGTTGGAAAGTTTTAATTTAGATCACTTTAAGACAGAAAGTTTGTATCATAGAACTAGAGACTGTCTCAGACCATTTGATATCAATGAGGTTAAAACTATTTTCTGGCTGTCTATATCTGCCATTTATTTCCTGAATTAAGTATAGACATCATATGACACAGCATGCAATCTATTATATGATTGTAATTAGTCTAGCTATGAAGGCTGTGATGTGATGAAACACAAAATAGATTCTGGATACAGGCACAAGCATGGCTGGTATTGTTAAGAAGCTCACTTTGCAACCTGTGGTTTGTGTGTCTTTGATTATAGCCCTGAGCTGACCAATACCTTGTGAGCGAATTTAGTAGATGGAAATTGTGTGGCAGCCCATCATATATGTATATATATGTATGAGAGCATGTCTTTGTGATTGTTTCACCCAACACCACTTCACAGCTGGTATTGGTTTGTGTCCCTGTAAATTAGCAGTTTGGCAAAAGAGATTGATAGAATAACAATCAGACTTAAAAAGATAATTACTGAGGTCAATTGTTTTACTAAATCCTTCAGGGCAATACCCCAATGATTGAAACAAGTAAAAGATAAGAAGAAGATAGTAGTTTAACAGACAAAGCTTCTACAATTGTGGATTGGCAAAAACACTGGAGCATTGAAGAAAATGCCTTCCAATTCTTTACACGCTAAGTTCAAATCCTTTCAGGATTGATAAAATAAAGTACCAATCAAGTACTGGGATCTATGTAATAGACTAACTTGCCCCACTCACAACTGCTGGCCTTGTGCTTCAATTAGAAACAATCTTTACCCTAATTAATAATTTTTTCTACCATGGGCACAAGGTCTGAAATTTTGGTGGGGAGAGGACCAGTCAATTACACTGACCCAAGTGCTCAACTGGAGCTTATTTTATCGACCCTGAAAGAATAAAAGGCAAATTTGACCTCTTCAGTATTTGAAATCAGGATGTGAAACCAGAAATAACACTGCTAAGCATTTCATTAGGTGTGCTAATGATTCTGCCAGCTTGCCCGCTTACCTCAATTAATAATTAGAAATAATTATTAAAGCTACTAGAATTACAGGTGCTGGCACAGTAATGAGCCGGTTCCTGTATTCAATCCTCAGAAGAGGAGAGGTTGGTAAAAAAGCCAAACCTTCTATCTTCAGTTTGGTTTTCATGCCTATCTTCACTTTTGGCTATGAATGTTGGGTATTGACCAAAATACAATTACAGATACAAGTAGCCAAAATGGGGTTCCTCTAAAGGATCTCTGGAGTAATGTTATTCGAGAGGGTGCATAGTTTGGAGATCAGGGAGTTTTTCCAGATTGAGCCATTACTTGTCTGCTCTAGTATTGGAACATTATAGGGAAGAATTGCAAGATGGATTCTTCAAGCCGAGCCAACTAGTGGGAGACCTAGAGGTAGTTCAAGAATGATATGTTGCATGATATTCTCTCACAGCTGTTTATGCAGTTATAATAAGGAGTAAATGAATGCATTCTATCATGTAATACAAAACTAGAAAAGAAAACATTAGCATACAACATATACATACTTTACAGAATTCCCTTTAAAAATAGGCAATTAATGATGAAAGAAATACTCAGAGTACAACACATTAAAATAAACAGACAATATATATCTCTCTCTCTCCCCCACCTCTCTCTGTCACTCTGTCAGTTACAATCATGAGGGTTCCAATTGATCTGATCAACAGAACAACCTGCACGTGAAATTAAGATGCAAGTGGCTGAGCACTCCACAGACACACATACCTTTAACATAGTTCTCTGGGAAATAGAATGTAACAAGGCTGGCCCTTTGAAATATAGGTACTACTCATTTTTGCCAACTGAGTGCACTGGAGCAACATGAAAAAAAGTGTCTTGCTCAAGGACACGATGCGTTGTTGGGATCCAAACTCATGACCTAACAATCGTGGGCCTAACACCCTAACCTAACTAAGCTACACACCTTCATTACAGACTATACACACACGTTTGATGATATTAAATCTAACAGACAAAAGTCAAATTCTACTGATAATGTCTACATCAATCATATTGGCCCTCCTTCTATAAAATAGCAGCAACTCATATTAACATCACTTCATCCTGAAGATTGCAATGTGAAAGTCAACAAAAGTTGATAATGAATTTAGAAACTAACTGTTCTACAGAAATTTCCAACAAAACATATGGAAATATAAAAAAAAAAGAAAATCTTAATTAAAAAGGATAAAACTACCACACGATCATCGATTCAATGTAATACATAGATAGATAGGTCTGTCTCTGTGTGTATATGTATCATATATATACACACATACACAATACACATACGTATATATATTAGAAATCTAAGGTTACAACATCCATATTGTATGTTATTGTATATCAAGATATTGTTTTAATGATTTGTGATATATTGATACTTGATATATAGTTGAGCACTCTCCATATTGAATAAGTAACTGTATTGATTATGGATTGATACCACTTAAACTACTCAAGCAAAAATATTCTAACTCCTTCAAATGAATTTTACATCAAGAAATTATTGGTAAAAAAAAAAACACTGAGGAACCAGTTAAATGCATGTGCTGGAAAGCTGTTTTCTTTGATTCTGACCCAACTGATGGACTAGCATGCTATTATTATATTGATATATGGAAATGTCCCTCAAGAATTAAGTCCCCAGCACTCTTTGAATTAGGCCTCTAGGATTTTACAGCAACCATTAAAGTTTGTAAGTATAATAATGCCTTCCAAACTAAACAGAAATCCAATATTAAATGAATTAAGAAATTAATAAAGAATTACTGTTTTTCAGACAAAATGAGAAGCCTATTCAGGATAGATAAGACACTACACCAACAACTGCTTAACCATAATATTAAGCAAAACTACATGGAATCTAAAACCCATACATATAACTACAACAGTGAAGAGAAAAATGTAAGGGAAAACTTACAACTAGGCAGTAGACTGGATGTTGTAGCCAAATGCTTAGTATTTGTAACAATCTGAGATAGGATTAATAAGTTAGGTTTTTAAATAATTTTGGTGGCAATATTTGGAGATCACCACATATAACAATATCATTATAGTAACTCTGCCATTAGCTAGCGTAGTAATATCACTAATAGTATATGACTTGAATTATTCTTATGTCTAAGCTCCTACTCCATAAGCATTATAATTTACTGAGAACTACAATAAAAGAAAACAGATGCAATATAGAAATGATACAGGTTACATCTAAAACAAAAAAAAAAATCTGTAACAAGTTTCATAGTGATGTAAGTAATGGATCTACTTTCAATTCAGATGTACTTAGTAATAAATTCACAAAAATAGACTTTGCTCTTTATAGAGACAATGGGTTAGCTTTAGCAAAAAGAAGCACAAATGGACACACTTTAGACAAATTAAGGACAGACATAGTGTATATGTTTAGCATTTTCAACCTTAAAATAACTAATCACTAACTTCACAGCAGTTAGCTGCTTAGGTATTACCCTAGATCAGTAGTTCTCAACTGGGGTCCATATGACCCTTGGGGGTCCATATGACCCTTGGGGGTTCATATGACCCTTGGGGGTCCATATAAGATTTTATCATAAAAATTTATGTGCAATAAATTGGTTATACTTCTACAGTACACAAAATATTTTTTTTAATTATTTTATACAATTCCTAATAATATTTAATTATAAAAGTATTTACTCTTTTATTCTTTTTTTCTTTTACTTGTTTCAGTCATTAGACTTCAGCCATGCTGGAGCACCACCATAAAGGGTTTTTAGTCAAACAAATCGACTTCAGGACTTGTTCTTTGTAAGCCTAATACTTATTCTATTGGTCACTATTACTGAACTGCTAAGTTACAGGGACATAAACACACCAACATCGGTTGCCAAATAATGGTGTGGGGACAAACACAGACTCAAAGCCACACACACATAAATATATGTACATAAATATATAGAGACAGACAGACTTCTTTCAGTTTCTATCTACCAAATCCACTCACAAAGCTTTGGTCGGCTCGAGGCTATAGTAGAGGACACTTGCCCAAGGTGCCACGCAGTGGGACTGAACCTGGAACCATGTGGTTGTGAAGCAGATGAGGGTCTACCCAAATAAAATAAGAATCAAAGAGATCCATGGGTAAAAAATGGCTGAGAACCACTACCCTAGATTAACCCATTAACCATAAACTATAGGAAGTTCAATAAAAAAAACTTTCTTATATCAATGTAGGATCTGATAGATGAAGGGTGAAACAAATATAAAATAAGGGATGATATAATCATCATTTAATATCTGCTTTCCATGCTGGCATGGGTTGTAAATACGGAACTAGTGGAGCACTGACTTGGTGGCTGACCGGATGTGCAATAGGGTGTGAGTGTATGTTATGCAATACATAGATGTGCATTCAGTAGTCATGATATAACAGTGATCAGACAATCCTCTAGGTGCAGAAAGTTTCAGTTTGATAGAGGTTGAGTTTGGAGGGGTTTTGCCTGTCAGTGTGTCAGTCAGGGAGACATAATACCAATGAAACTAGTTGAAGACTAAGAATAAAATCATGTTTTTTCACTGGTTACATAAGTTCAGCATTGAAGTTACAGAGGATGATTGCCTCAGAAAGGAATAAAGTGAGACAGATGTCTTCCATGTAAGAAGTATGATTAAAGAGTTCTTAGTGGCGGAAGGAGTTTGGAGTGTAGACGTGAAAGTAGATGAGGGAGGGAGACTGTTTTCATTGCTGATATCCAGGTGAAAGAGGTGAATGGCAGAGAGAGAGAAGAATCAATATATGAACAGACATCACCTTTCATAGTAGCATTTGAGTAAAGAATGTTACCTAGACACTAGAGATGGAGTATAGATAAGGAGTGAGAGATGTACAACTTGGAAAGGAATAGATGTAGTGTTTGAGCATTAGTAAGAGATGATCTGTAAGGCCCTAGACTGGATTGAAACCCCTGAATGTTAGAAAAAAGGAAGGGGAATTGTCTAGTGGGTCTAGTTTTAGTTTTTGGTATATTGGAGAGTTATAAAGGGCTAAGGTGCTCATGGAAACCATTAACTGGAAGCTTGGTTTGAATGCTTGAAAGAGATTCAACTTTGCTAAAGCCACTCGTGAATCATGAACCATTTGCATGGTATTAAACTAGGTGACATGCTGTGCTTGGCATTGAGAAAAAGAAAAACACAAATATACAACTAGTCAACATTAGATGAAGGGTGACCCAGAATCCAAGAGTCAAACAACACGAATTAAATAACAATGAAGTAGTGAACTATAAACAATGCATGAGTGATTTTTAGCAGAAATAGTCAGACAAAATACAATGCGCTCTCATAGAAATATTTTTGCAAGGCAAATACGAAATGAAATATTGCAAACTATAATCAAACTAACAAGAAGCTGAAAAACCAATGGTATGAAGAAGAAACAACTTCACTTCATAAGAAACTTGCAACTAAATTACAGCAAGCTGAAGAATTAAGATATAAAAACAAAATTTATATGAAGAGTAGCCAGCTTGAAAACTAAAAACATAGCACACAAACACACACCATTAATTACATACATACATATGAAAGCTAACCAATTTCATATACACACATATTTGTGCACATATACAAACACACATATACTGACATAATACATGCACATTCTTGGTAACATACAAGTAACAAATAAAAAAGAATATAATCAGTTGTGAAAAGGAAGTCAGTTGGAAAGGTCACAGATGTGTGACGAAAATATTTTTTGACAAACCAAACAAACTAATCAATAATCAATGGATTAGTTAACAATAAACAAGTGAACTATAACCAGTGCATTTGTTTATATTAACATTTTAGAAAATGACATCAAAATAGTACTTTCATACATATATGTGTGTGTGTGTGTGTATAAGTACTGTTTGGTGTCTTTTTTTTAAATATATATAAGTATGTATGTATATGTGCAAAGAGAGAAAGACAGATAGATGTATATATAAATATACATACATGCATACAC
Source organism: Octopus bimaculoides (assembly GCF_046866305.1). Classification (NCBI taxonomy): domain Eukaryota; kingdom Metazoa; phylum Mollusca; class Cephalopoda; order Octopoda; family Octopodidae; genus Octopus; species Octopus bimaculoides. The sequence continues at coordinate 85,499,396 of NC_142932.1, forward strand.
ACACACACACACACACACATATATATATATATATATATATATATATATATATATATGAAGAAAGAGAGAGATGTAGATAGACATTTAAATAGCTAGATATATATACAAATAAACAATAATTGTTTATTCCTTTGTCATCTTATTTTCTTATACACACACACACACACAAGTGTCTGTATGTATAGGTAAGTGCGTTTGTGTGTGGGTGGGTGGGAGGATGAACAATATAGAAAAAGAATGTGAAAGTAGAGAGTAGACTACAAGTCTCAATGAAATGTCAAGCATTGATAACTACAAGAAAACCACTGATGCATTAACAGAGTCTTGTTTCAATGTTATAATGTACTACACATTATATCCATAGGTTTTTAACCAACATTGTATCTACAGACTGATATAAAGACATTGTCTTTATATAAAAAATCTTTGTAAACAAAAACAAGGGATCACCTGAACTAGTTTCAGTCCTGTGTTGGGGTTTCTTCATTGACTGTGTACTCTCACTTACTGTCCGCATATTATTAAAACTTGAGTAAAATGGATTGTGTGATTTGCATCTTCTTTTAGTTTCCTCTGCTTGCTTCAGTCATTGGAATTCAGTCATGGCGGCGCACTGCACTAAAAAAGTGTAGTCAAACAAACTGACCTCAGTACATATTTTTTGAAATCTGGTACTTATTCTATCAATGACTTTTGGTGAACCACTAAGTTACAGACATGTAAACAAACCAGCACCAGTTGTCAAGTGATGGATGAGACAAACATAAGCACACACATTTATGTGTGTGCGTGTGTGTGTATGAAATGTATCTGATGGATCACCACACACTGTCAGTCTACCAAATTCAATCACAAGGAACTTGCTGACCCAGGGCTATAGTAGAAGATATCCCAGCTGTTTCCTCTTGAAGCACATCTGCGTATTCCATTATTACAATCAATATGTATCCATTATTACTGGTGTATGTAAATCAAAACAAACATCAAAATTAAGGTTTATGAAAATATTATTTGCAGACTTGTTGGATAAACAAACAGGAAAATTGAAATTTTTTGGTATTATTTATTCTCCATTACCAACGTTTCATTTTCAAATAGGAATTTACATGTTATATAGACATGTAAGGAATTTCCTATTAGAAAAATTGTCAGAAAGAAAATTTTCCACAACATAAAAATACATTCAGATGAAGCATTCATATTCAGATATTAACTGGGAGCATCACCAGCAATCCTGATGTCAATTGTATAGTAATACATTGTTATAGTGTGGAGACACAATGGCCCAGTGGTTAGAGCAGCAGACTCGCAGTCATAGAACCGCGGTTTCGATTCCCAGACCGGGTGTTGTGAGTGTTTATTGAGCGAAAACACCTAAAGCTCCACGAGGCTCCAGCAGGAGATGATGGCGAACCCTGCTGTACTCTTTCACCACAACTTTCTCTCACTCTTTCTTCCTGTTTCTGTTGTGCCTGTATTTCAAAGGGCCAGCCTTGTCACACTGTGTCATGCTGAATATCCCTGAGAACAACGTTAAGGGTACACATGTCTGTGGAATGCTCAGCCACTTGCACGTTAATTTCACGAGCAGGCTGTTCCGTTGATCGGATCAACTGGAACCCTCGACATCGTAAGCGACGGAGTGCCAACAACAACAACATTGTTATAGTACTCTGTTAATATGTTATTAATTTAGTGATCAAATTATCTTCCAAATATGTTTGATGTGCAAATTAGTTTATCCAATTTACTTAAACCCTAAATAATAATAGGTTTATAAGCACAGGATTTCTGTAGACTTCAAAAGAGAATATGTAAAAAGAACTTTCTGTTTGTTGCAGGCATGGCTGTATGGTTAAGAAACTTGCTTTGCAACTGCAAGGTTTCAGGTTCATTCCCATTGTGTACAACCTTGAGCAAGCTACTTCTATTATGGCCCTTAGCTAACCAATGCCTTGTAAATAAATTTGGTCGACAGAAACTGTGCAGAATCCCATTGTATGTATGTATATATATATGTGTGTGTGTATAAAAAGAAGATTTTTTTTCCAATGTAACATTGCCATTAGAACAGCAGAAATACTGGGTAAATTACCCTTACAAGGCAGAGAAATTTGTCAACCAGCCATGGGACTTGAACCCATATCCCTCAAAGATTCTGGCTGAGTGCTTTACCATTAAGCTAAACTGCTCACTGACAAATTCACTGCCAAATTTAGATGCTAAATACTTTAGCTTTATAAAACACAGTTCAGATGGTGCTTCTTATGTGCCACGTTGATTTTGTAAATTCGGGTTATGGCCACCAGGTCGTAACACGATGATGCTATATATGTACAGAAACATACAGGACACACAAATACACGTCTGAAAACATAAACAGAAGCTCTAGATGTTCTAGTTATCCCTCTGCTTCTTTCCACGAAGATAGATATTTATCTATCATATTAATATGATTCATGTTGTCCAGAGAATCAGGGGAATATTATTACCACTGATGATGGTTTAATTGGGGAAATATTAATGATAAAGATAGATTCTATCAACATAGGCAAACTGAATAATATAGTGGGTGGTGTAGAGAGTAACCAACCACCTATTCTAACGATATAGAGTGTGGGTTGAGATGGAATAGTGAAGAAGGGTAAGTACAAGCCTTTGGAATCAATCAATGAAATGAGAGCAAAATGAAAATAATTTAACATCATAGAAAATCTGATCGGATCACACTAGCAATTATAGTGATGGTGGTGGCAGTGGTGGTTGGTGGTGGCGATGATAATAACAATGATGGTGGCAGTGGCTGTCAATGCACACAGATGCTTTATAAATACACACACACAGCTACACACAAACCCACACACACACACACATACACACACACACACATCAGACACACAACACAGCGAAATGCAAACAGACATACATGCAAATGCATACACTTACACAGAACCCACACATATATTAAAACAGCCCTTTAATGTATAACTACTATCCAATTGCCTCTCAGACACTGTGCCCCATCATGTTAAATAATTCAGATTATGGAAGTTTATCTCAACACAAAGATGTTTATCTTTATAATTGCTTCCAAATTTCTCATTTATGTACATCGTATGTACATTGCTGTCTTTCTGTGTGTGTGTGTGAGTTTGTGCGTGTGTGTGTGTGCATGTGAGCATATGTAGTTCTGCCGCTTGTGTATTTCTCCTTATTTCCATGCATGAAGACCCATACACAAGTACACACACACACACAAACTTATTTATAGTATGAATGTGTGTGTGTGTATGTGTATGTGTGCATGCACACACTTGTGTATGGATGTGCAGGTATGAAAAATACAGACTAACAAATATATTGAGACAAATAAAAATATGTCACCAAGCTCAAGAGTGTGTGTGTGTGTGTGCTTGTGAAAGATGTTTACAAGTGTATGTCTGACTGATAAACATGTGTTTATTCTTGCTCTTTAGACATGCAAAGACAAACATTCACAAACACACATGCACGCGTGCGTGCACACACACACACACACACACATTATTAACATGAGCAGAGAGAGAGAGAAAGGGTAAGCAAGAAAAATATTTCGTGTTGCTGTTGTTGTGGCCCTTAACCCCACCACTCAATCATTTTCTGGTACAGCTGATGAAAGGTGTGCCCGCTGTGATTAACCTTATCTTAATTTCAGACAGAGTTTAGGTAGAACAACATTCTCTAAGGTATCCATCCATCTTTAATATAGCAGGGTGTGATTTAAGAGATATTTGGCTAATATTTCTACTAAAATGAGTTACTATGTCTTTTTATCGTTTTTTTTTATTTTTTACGTGTTTTGGTCAGTAGACTGCGGCGATGCTGGGGAACCAGCTGGAAGAATTTTTAGTTGAATGAATTGATCCCATTATTTTTTTGTTGTTTTAAACCTGGTACTTATTCTATTGGTCTCTTTTGCCGAACCACTCAGTTATAGGGATGTACACACACCAACACCAGTTGTCAAGTGATGGTAAGAGGCAAATACTGACAAAGACACACACACATAAATATAGATTTAAATAAAAGGTAACTGGAAAACATTATTATTCACTCTTGCTTACTTTGATTCACCATTATAATAATTTAAATAATGTAATTGATTTGATAAACTTGTCCTGCCTTGATTTTGTTTTACTCTTCCTTTAATTTGTACCCACTGACTCAGAAGTAGGCTACAGATCTCCAACTTCAGCTCTCATTGTGAACTTGGATCCTAGTAGATTATCAATTGGAGTACTCAGACAGCATACCTATTAGTTTAGATCATTAGTGGCCTAAAGCCTTCCTATTCTAGATATAAATATATACAATAGGTTTCTTTCAATTTCTGTCTATGAAATCCACTCACTAGACTTTCATCAGCCTGAAGCCAAAGTAGAAGGTATTTGCCCAAATGTACCTCACAAGAGACTGAACCCAGGATCATGTGGTTGAGAAGCAAGCTTCTTACTACACAGTCATGCTTGTGCCTATGACTATGCTGAGATTTTCTTTTTGGCTCAAGTAATATATTTTAGTTTCCAGTTATGCTTTGTCAATCATGTAACATTTTTCTTGTAACACTTGAGGGTTTCTTTTAATTTAATATCTTCTTTATTAAAGTTGCTCCTATTCTCTTATTGTCGAGTTTGGCAATTCTACATTCTTCATATATAGCTTCAAGACATCTCATGTTTTTATCTTAGTAGTAACCACTTTATGTTATAAATACAGTTCCTTATATCAGAAAACACCAAAGAGGAAGAATAAAAATTGGCAATTTTGAGCAGAGGAAGCTACAAAATATAGACTGTGATGTAAATAGCTCAAACAACTTTCCATTGTATCAGAGGTCCACATGTTTCACAAGAAAGGAAAAGAGGTTAAAAAGACAAGAGAAAAGAAACAAAAATCAAAATAAGATATTTTCTCACCTGTCCCTTTTTATGTTATTTAGATTAATTTCAATATTCTTTTAACTCCAAGAAAATCATCTCATGTTGCTGGAAACTTCTTTGCCATGTAATAGTGCCTTTGATTTAAGAAAATGCAAGAAATCAATAGGAAAAACCAGAATAGCTTGCCTGAATCCATCTCTTATTATCTGCCATAATTCAAAGGATAAATCAATCTGCTTTGCTTTGGAAACTAGCCTCACACACACACACATACACACACACATGTATAGACATACATATACATGTATACACATATATATACATATACATGCAAACATATATATATATATATATATATATATATATATATATATAAATGTAAAATACAAATTGCATACAGAACATGAAATTTTGAGATTGGCAAATTGTTTTACACTCTTCAATACAATGGAAAGCTAACTTATTTTATTTACTGCTGCCACCACCAACACCCCCACCTAACCCTAACCCTAACCCCACCCCACCCCCACCCCTCAAGCTGAAAGTAATATGGTGGATGTCAAAATTGTTATTTTGTGTTTTTGTTTGCTTTGTTTATTTTCATTTTGCAGCAAGTGTCGATATTGTAGATAAGTGTTTCTCTTTCTCCTTATTATTATTATTATTGTTATTACTATTTACTAAGAATAGATAGATGAAAATATATCTCCCTTTGATTCTCAGATTTCATTATGCATTTTTTCATTTTTATCAACGTATATTTTTCCTTGCTACCGTAAATCCATACTACACATGTGAGTACTATATATATATATATAATATATAATGCAATATGTAATATAATGTGGAATAACATTTTCTCTTCAGTTTATACATGTTAAGTAGATTTGGCTCAGGACCAGCTCTGCTGCCTTTATAAAGTTTTGTATTTCCATATTTCCCATCTCGAAGAAAATATTTGTTGAAGATCAAAGTGAATTTAAAGGTTGTTTATTTGAAGCTCAATACAGGATAGCCAACTTGGGAATTTTTCATATGAAATGATATATTTACCAACAAATATAGAAATACAGAAATGAATTTAAAATGTTCTGTTTGTAATTTTGAAGAAAACTTGAACTACTTCAGATATAAATCTAAATCCTTGCTTTTGGCAGATTTTAAATGCCATTTTCTAACAATAGAACACAATTGACAGAGCTGATTGAATACTAAATGTGATGGTCTACACATCATTGCCAGGACTGTATTACTGCAGTCCATAACTGTTTTTGTACTACAGACTTATTTCATACAAGACAATATTTTCCATAGACCAAGGCAATTTCATGCATAACAAGACACAATGTGCATAATATATAAGTACATATATAATACATATATATATATATATATATATATATATATATATATATATATATATATATATATATATTACCAATATGTAAGGCAGTGAGCTGGCAAAATCGTTAGCACAACAGGCAAAATGCTTAGTAGCATTTCGGCCCTCTTTACATTCTGAGTTCAAATTCCACAGAGGTTAACATTGCCTTTCATCCTTTCAGGGTTGATAAAATAAGTACCAGTTGAACACTGGGTTTGATGTAATCAACTTAATCCCTCTCCTGAAATTGCTGGCCTTGTGCCAAAATTTGAAAACAATATAATACATGTATAATGCAAAATACCCAGTAGACAGTGGTAACCAACAGAATAGAAATACAATTTTAAAATTAAAGCTTTCTATGTGGCCTGGTACCATAAGATCCTTGGCCCAAAAGAGGTCTGCTGTCTTGTGGTTGATGACTTGCTGTATTGCATAAATAGCTAAATCACAATAGTTATGTCTCCTTAGTTCTTAGTAGCTACTTTATGTTGTGGTTTTTGACACTGAAAAATAATTAATGATCACTCTGAAGTTGTCATTGTAGGAAACAAGTGAATTTATTTTTATTCATTGTACAAAGAACGATTATCAAATCCACTGACCTAAAATATTTACAACAGCAAAAGATTGTATGTTCTTTTCTAAAGGCATGCAAAGATTGACTACATTGCAGTAGTCATAATGGTGAAAGTGAGGTTGATGGTAGTGCAGGAAAACTGTTTCTTAGAGTTGAAGATGGGATCTATAGCACTGGTTTGATGGACCCTGTAATACTGTCTGTTGAGTCCAAGATTGTTAGAAGATTAGAAGATAGATTCTATGTGAGTAAAAAAGAGGTTTGTGTGATATCTTATATAACACAGTCTGGTGACTGTGATAAAGAAGTAGTAGAGTTTCACAAAGTGGAAAAGAGATATTTTATATAACAATGACCAGTTATAAAACAGGCTCTGTCCAGAGCTAAAATCATGGGTTTATATAATTTCACAGAAGAGTTCTTGAAGGGTCTCTTGCATTTTCGTGCAGAAACTAACCAGTTCCTCTGATATCTACTGACACCAATCACATCCACTACCAAATGTGATTAGCTGGTAGGTGTGTTGGTTGACTGTAAGAGTGTTCTATATCTTGCTGCAATAAAACTACCAAAAAAGGTGATATTAATGAAATCATCATCATCGTTTAACGTCCGTTTTCCATGCAAGCATGGGTTGGACGATTTGACTGAGGACTGGTGAAACCGGATGGCAACACCTGGCTCCAATCTAATTTGGCAGAGTTTCTACAGCTGGATGCCCTTCCTAACACCAACCACTCCGAAAGTGTAGTGGGTGCTTTTACGTGTCACTCGCACGAAGGCCAGTCAGGCAGTACTGGCAACGGCCATGCTCAAAATGGTGTGGAATGAAAACGAGGCTCTAGAATGAAAACGAGGCTCCGGATTGAAAACGAGGCTCCGGAATGAAGACGAGGCTCAGGATTGAAAACGAGGCTCTGGATTGAAAACGAGGCTCTGGATTGAAAACGAGGCTCTGGAATGAAAACGAGACTCTGGATTGAAAACGAGGCTCTGGAATGAAAACGAAGCTCTGGATTGAAAACGAGGCTCTGGAGTGAAAACGAGGCTCTGGAATGAAAACGAGGCTCTGGATTGAAAACGAGGCTCTGGATTGAAAACGAGGCTCTGGAATGAAAACGAGGCTCTGGGATGAAAACGAGGCAGCCGGTGGAGAGCAAGGCGGTAGCAGGTGGAGAGTAAGGAGGTAGCAGCTGGTGGAGAGCAAGGAGATAGCAGCGGATGGAGAGCAAGGAGGTAGCAGGTGGAGAGCAAGGAGGTAGCAGCGGGTGGAGAGCAAGGAGATAGCAGCGGGTGGAGAGCAAGGCGGTAGCAGGTGGAGAGTAAGGAGGTAGCAGCTGGTGGAGAGCAAGGAGATAGCAGCGGGTGGAGTGCAAGGATTAGCAGGTGGAGAGCAAGGAAGTAGCAGCAGGTGGAGAGCAAGGAGATAGCAGCGGGTGGAGGGCAAGGCGGAAGCAGGTGGAGAGTAAGGAGGTAGCAGCTGATGGAGAGCAAGGAGATAGCAGCGGGTGGAGAGCAAGGAGGTAGCAGGTGGAGAGCAAGGAGGTAGCAGCGGGTGAAGAGCAAGGAGATAGCAGCGGGTGGAGAGCAAGGCGGTAGCAGGTGGAGAGCAAGGATGTAGCAGCGGGTGGAGAGCAAGGCGGTAGCAGGTGGAGAGTAAGGAGGTAGCAGCGGCTGGAGAGCAAGGAGATAGCAGCGGGTGGAGAGCAAGGCGGTCGCAGGTGGAGAGCAAGGAGGTAGCAGCGGGTGAAGAGCAAGGAGATAGCAGCGGGTGGAGAGCAAGGAGGTAGCGGGTGGAGAGCAAGGAGATAGCAACGGGTGGAGGGCAAGGAGATAGCAGCGGGTGGATACGTTCCTTTACTTCCCGTCAGTTTCCGTTACTTTTCATTAATTTCCGTTACTTTCCGAAAGTTTCCGTTAGTTTCCGTTACTTATCGTCAGTTTCCTAGTTTCCATTACTTTCGGACATTTTCCGTCAGTTTCCGTCACCTTCCGTTAGTTTCCGTTACTTTTCGTCAGTTTCCGTTATTTTCCGACAGTTTCCGTCACTTTCCGTTAGTTTCCGTTACTTTCCGTCACTTTCCGTTAGTTTCCGTCACCTGGATTGAAAACGAGGCTTTTGAATGAAAACGAGGCTCTGGATTGAAAACGAGGCTCTGGATTGAAAACGAGGCTCTGGAATGAAAACGAGGCTCTGTGATGAAAACGAGGCTCTGGAATGAAAACGAGGCTCTGGATTGAAAACGAGGCTCTGGATTGAAAACGAGGCTCTGGATTGAAAACGAGGCTCTGTTACTTTCCGTCACATTACGTTAGTTTCCGTCACCTTCCGTTAGTTTCCGTAACTTTTCGTTAGTTTCCGTTATTTCCCGTTAGTTTCCGTCAGTTTCCGACAGTTTCCGTTGGTTTCCGTAACCTACCGTCACTTTCCGTTAGTTTCCGTCACCTTCCGTTAGTTTCCGTTACTTTTCGTTAGTTTCCGTTATTTTCCGAAAGTTTCCGTTAGTTTCCGTCACTTTCCGTTAGTTTCCGGCAGTTTCCGTTATTTCCCGTTAGTTTCCGTCACTTTCCGACGGTTTCCGTTAGTTTCCTTTACTTTCCGTTATTTTCCGGCTGAAAACGAGGCTCTGGATTGAAAACGAGGCTCTGTTACTTTCCGTCATATTCCGTTAGTTTCCGTCACCTTCCCTTAGTTTCCGTCACCTTCCGTTAATTTCCGTTACTTTTCGTTAGTTTCCGTTATTTTCCGACAGTTTCCGTCACTTTCCGGCTGTTTCCGTTATTTCCCGTTAGTTTCCGTTACTTTCCGTCACTTTCCGTTAGTTTCCGTCACCTTCCGTTAGTTTCCGTGACTTTTCGTTAGTTTCCGTTATTTTCCGACAGTTTCCGTTAGTTTCCGTCAATATCCGTGAGTTTCCGGCAATTTCCGTTATTTCCCGTTAGTTTCCGTCACTTTCCGACAGTTTCCGTTAGTTTCCTTTACTTTCCGTTATTTTCCGGATGAAAACGAGGCTCTGGATTGAAAACGAGGCTCTGGAATGAAAACGAGGCTCTGTTACTTTCCGTCATATTCCGTTAGTTTCCGTCACCTTCCGCTAGTTTCCGTCACTTTTCGGCAGTTTCCGTTATTTCCCGTTAGTTTCCGTCACTTTCCGACAGTTTCCGTCACGTTCTGTTAGTTTCCGTCACCTTCCGTTAGTTTCCGTTGCTTTTCGTTAGTTTCCGGCAGTTTCCGTTATTTCCCGTTAGTTTCCGTCACTTTCCGTTAGTTTCTGGCAGTTTCCGTTATTTCCCGTTGGTTTCCGTCACTCCGTTAGTTTCCTTTACTTACCGTTATTTTCCGGATGAAAACGACGCTCTTGATTGAAAACGAGGCTCTGGATTGAAAACGAGGCTCTGGAATGTAAACGAGGCTCTAGATTGAAAACGAGGCTCTGGAATGAAAACGAGGCTCTGGAATGAAAACGAGGCTCTGGAATGAAAACGAGGCTCTGGAATGAAAACGAGGCTCTGGATTGAAAACGAGGCTATGGAATGAAAACGAGGCTCTGGAATGAAAACGAGGCTCTGGATTGAAAACGAGGCTCTGGATTGAAAACGAGGCTCTGGAATGAACAAGAGGCTCTTGATTGAAAACGAGGCTCTGGAATGAAAACGAGGCTCTGGAATGAAAACGAGGCAGCCGGTGGAGAGCAAGGCGGTAGCAGGTGGAGAGTAAGGAGGTAGCAGCTGGTGGAGAGCAAGGAGATAGCAGCGGGTGGAGAGCAAGGAGGTAGCAGCGGGTGGAGAGTAAGGAGGTAGCAGCTGGTGGAGAGCAAGGAGATAGCAGCGGGTGGAGAGCAAGGCGGTAGCAGGTGGAGAGTAAGGAGGTAGCAGCTGGTGGAGAGCAAGGAGATAGCAGCGGGTGGAGAGCAAGGAGGTAGCAGGTAGAGAGCAAGGAGGTAGCAGCGGGTGGAGAGCAAGGAGATAGCAGCGGGTGGAGAGCAAGGCGGAAGCAGGTGGAGAGTAAGGAGGTTGCAGCTGGTGGAGAGCAAGGAGATAGCAGCGGGTGGAGAGCAAGGAGGTAGCAGGTGGAGAGCAGGGAGGTAGCAGCGGGTGGAGAGCAAGGAGATAGCAGCGGGTGGAGAGCAAGGAGGTAGCAGGTGGAGAGCAAGGAGGTAGCAGCGGGTGGAGAGCAAGGAGATAGCAGCGGGTGGAGAGCAAGGCGGTAGCAGGTGGAGAGCAAGGAGATAGCAGCGAGTAATGAGCAAGGCGGTAGCAGGTGGAGAGTAAGGAGGTAGCAGCGGCTGGAGAGCAAGGAGATAGCAGCGGGTGGAGAGCAAGGCGGTCGCAGGTGGAGCAAGGAGGTAGCAGCGGGTGAAGAGCAAGGAGATAGCAGCGGGTGGAGAGCAAGGAGGTAGCGGGTGGAGAGCAAGGAGATAGCAGCGGGTGGATACTTTCCTTTATTTCCCGTCAGTTTCCGTTACTTTTCATTAAATTCCGTTACTTTCCGAAAGTTTCCGTTGGTTTCCCTTACTTATCGTCAGTTTCCTAGTTTCCATTACTTTCGGACATTTTCCGTCAGTTTCCGTTAGTTTCCGTCACCTTCCGTTAGTTTCCGTTACTTTTCGTTAGTTTCCGTTATTATCCGACAGTTTCCGTCACTATCCGGCAGTTTCCGTTATTTCCCGTTAGTTTCCGTCACTTTCCGACAGTTTCCGATGGTTTCCGTTACTTTCCGTCACTTTCCGTTAGTTTCCGTCACTTTCCGTTAGTTTCCGTTACTTTTCGTTAGTTTCCGTTATTTTCCGACAGTTTCCGTTAGTTTCCGTCACTTTCCGTTAGTTTCCGGCAGTTTACGTTATTTCCCGTTAATTTCCGTCACTTTCAGACAGTTTCCGTTTGTTTCCTTTACTTTCCGTTATTTTCCGGATGAAAACGAGGCTCTGGATTGAAAATGAGGCTCTGCATTGAAAACGAGTCTCTGGATTGAAAACGAGGCTCTGGAATGAAAACGAGGCTCTGGATTGAAAACGAGGCTCTGGAATGAAAACGAGGCTCTGGAATGAAAACGAGGCTCGGGAATGAAAACGAGGCTCTGGAATGAAAACGAGGCTCTGGAATGAAAACGAGGCTCTGGATTGAAAACGAGGCTCTGGAATGAAAACGAGACTCTGGAATGAAAACGAGGCTCTGGATTGAAAACGAGGCTCTGGAATGAAAACGAGGCTCTGGATTGAAAACGAGGCTCTGGATTGAAAACGAGGCTCTGTTACTTTCCGTCATATTCCGTTAGTTTCCGTCACCTTCCGTTACTTTTCGTTAATTTTTCGTTATTTTCCGACAGTTTCCGTCACTTTCCGGCAGTTTCCGTTATTTCCCGTTAGTTTCCGTCAGTTTCCGTCAGTTTCCGTTGGTTTCCGTTACTTTCCGTCACTTTCCGTTAGTTTCCGTCACCTTCCGTTAGTTTCCGTTATTTTCCGGCAGTTTCCGTTAGTTTCCGTCACTTTCCGTTACTTTTCGTCAGTTTCCGTTATTTTCCGACAGTTTCAGTCATTTTCCGGCAGTTTCCGTTATTTCCCGTTAGTTTCCGTCACTTTCCGACAGTTTCCGTTAGTTTCCTTTACTTTCCGTTATTTTCCGGATGAAAACGAGGCTCTGGATTGAAAACAAGGCTCTGGAATGAAAACGAGGCTCTGAAATGAAAACGAGGCTCTGGATTGAAAACGAGGCTCTGGAATGAAAACGAGGCTCTGGATTGAAAACGAGGCTCTGGAATGAAAACGAGGCTCTGGATTGAAAACGAGGCTCTGGAATGAAAACGAGGCTCTGGAATGAAAACGAGGCTCTGGAATGAAAACGAGGCAGCCGGTGGAGAGCAAGGCGGTAGCAGGTGGAGAGTAAGGAGGTAGCAGCTGGTGGAGAGCAAGGAGATAGCAGCGGGTGGAGAGCAAGGAGGTAGCAGGTGGAGAGCAAGGAGGTAGCAGCGGGTGGAGAGCAAGGCGGTAGCAGGTGGAGAGTAAGGAGGTAGCAGCTGATGGAGAGCAAGGAGATAGCAGCGGGTGGAGAGCAAGGAGGTAGCAGGTAGAGAGCAAGGAGGTAGCAGCGGGTGGAGAGCAAGGAGATAGCAGCGGGTGGAGAGCAAGGAGATAGCAGCGGATGGAGTGCAAGTCGGAAGCAGGTGGAGAGTAAGGAGGTAGCAGCGGGTGGAGAGCAAGGAGATAGCAGCGGGTGGAGAGCAAGGAGGTAGCAGGTGGAGAGCAAGGAGGTAGCAGCGGGTGGAGAGGAAGGAGATAGCAGCGGGTGGAGAGCAAGGCGGTAGCAGGTGGAGAGCAAGGAGATAGCAGCGAGTAATGAGCAAGGCGGTAGCAGGTGGAGAGTAAGGAGGTAGCAGCGGCTGGAGAGCAAGGAGATAGCAGCGGGTGGAGAGCAAGGCGGTCGCAGGTGGAGCAAGGAGGTAGCAGCGGGTGAAGAGCAAGGAGATAGCAGCGGGTGGAGAGCAAGGACGTAGCGGGTGGAGAGCAACGAGATAGCAACGGGTGGAGAGCAACGAGATAGCAGCGGGTGAATACTTTCCTTTATTTCCCGTCAGTTTCCGTTACTTTTCATTAATTTCCGTTACTTTCCGAAAGTTTCCGTTGGTTTCCGTTACTTATCGTCAGTTTCCTAGTTTCCATTACTTCCGGACATTTTTCGTCAGTTTCCGTTAGTTTCCGTTACTTTTCGTTAGTTTCCGTTATTATCCGACAGTTTCCGACACTTTCCGGCAGTTTCCGTTATTTCCCGTTAGTTTCCGTCACTTTCCGACAGTTTCCGTTGGTTTCCGTAACCCTCCGTCACTTTCCGTTAGTTTTCGTCACCTACCGTTAGTTTCCGTTACTTTTCGTTAGTTTCAGTCACTTTCCGTTAGTTTCCGGCAGTTTCCGTTATTTCCCGTTAGTTTCCGTCACTTTCCGACGGTTTCCCTTAGTTTCCTTTACTTTCCGTTATTTTCCGGATGAAAACGAGGCTCTGGATTGAAAACGTGGCTCTGGATTGAAAACGAGGCTCTGTTACTTTCCGTCATATTCCGTTAGTTTCCGTCACCTTCCGTTAGTTTCCGTTGCCTTCCTTTACTTTCCGTTACTTTTCGTTAGTTTCCGTTATTTTCCGACAGTTTCCGTCACTTTCCGGCAGTTTCCGTTATTTCCCGTTAGTTTCCGTCAGTTTCCGACAGTTTTCGTTGGTTTCCGTTACTTTCCGTCACTTTCCGTTAGTTTCCGTCACCTTCCTTAGTTTCCGTTACTTTTCGTTAGTTTCCGTTATTTTCCGACAGTTTCCGTTAGTTTCCGTCACTTTCCGTTAGTTTCCGGCAGTTTCCGTTATTTCCCGTTAGTTTCCGTCACTCTCCGATGGTTTCCGTTAGTTTCCTTTACTTTCCGTTATATTCCGGATGAAAACGAGGCTCTGGATTGAAAACGAGGCTCTGGAATGAAAACGAGGCTCTGGAATGAAAACGAGGCTCTGGATTGAAAACGAGGCTCTGGGTTGAAAACGAGGCTCTGGAATGAAAACGAGGCTCTGGAATGAAAACGAGGCAGCCGGTGGAGAGCAAGGCGGTAGCAGGTGGAGAGTAAGGAGGTAGCAGCTGGTGGAGAGCAAGGAGATAGCAGCGGGTGGAGAGCAAGGAGGTAGCAGGTGGAGAGCAAGGAGGTAGCAGCGGGTGGAGAGCAAGGAGATAGCAGCGGGTGGAGAGCAAGGCGGTAGCAGGTGGAGAGTAAGGAGGTAGCAGCTGGTGGAGAGCAAGGAGATAGCAGCGGGTGGAGAGCAAGGAGGTAGCAGGTAGAGAGCAAGGAGGTAGCAGCGGGTGGAGAGCAAGGAGATAGCAGCGGGTGGAGAGCAAGGCGGAAGCAGGTGGAGAGTAAGGTGGTTGCAGCTGGTGGAGAGCAAGGAGATAGCAGCGGGTGGAGAGCAAGGAGGTAGCAGGTGGAGAGCAGGGAGGTAGCAGCGGGTGGAGAGCAAGGAGATAGCAGCGGGTGGAGAGCAAGGAGGTAGCAGGTGGAGAGCAAGGAGGTAGCAGGTGGAGAGCAAGGAGGTAGCAGCGGGTGGAGAGCAAGGAGATAGCAGCGGGTGGAGAGCAAGGCGGTAGCAGGTGGAGAGCAAGGAGATAGCAGCGAGTGGAGAGCAAGGCGGTAGCAGGTAGAGAGTAAGGAGGTAGCAGCGGCTGGAGAGCAAGGAGATAGCAGCGGGTGGAGAGCAAGGTGGTCGCAGGTGGAGCAAGGAGGTAGCAGCGGGTGAAGAGCAAGGAGGTAGCAGGTGGAGAGCAGGGAGGTAGCAGCGGGTGGAGAGCAAGGAGATAGCAGCGGGTGGATACTTTCCTTTATTTCCCGTCAGTTTCCGTTACTTTTCATTAAATTCCGTTACTTTCCGAAAGTTTCCGTTGGTTTCCGTTAGTTTCCGTCACCTTCCGTTAGTTTCCGTTACTTTTCGTTAGTTTCCGTTATTATCCGACAATTTCCGTTACTTTCCGGCAGTTTCCGTTATTTCCCGTTAGTTTCCGTCACTTTCCGACAGTTTCCGATGGTTTCCGTTACTTTCCGTCACTTTCCGTTAGTTTCCATCACTTTCCGTTAGTTTCCGCTACTTTTCGTTAGTTTCCGTTATTTTCCGACAGTTTCCGTCAGTTTCCGGCAGTTTCCGTTATTTCCCGTTAATTTCCGTCACTTTCAGACGGTTTCCGTTTGTTTCCTTTACTTTCCGTTATTTTCCGGATGAAAACGAGGCTCTGGATTGAAAACGAGGCTCTGCATTGAAAACGAGTCTCTGGATTGAAAACGAGGCTCTGGAATGAAAACGAGGCTCTGGATTGAAAACGAGGCTCTGGAATGAAAACGTGGCTCTGGAATGAAAACGAGGCTCTGGAATGAAAACGAGGCTCTGGATTGAAAACGAGGCTCTGGAATGAAAACGAGGCTCTGGATTGAAAACGAGGCTCTGGAATGAAAACGAGGCTCTGGATTGAAAACGAGGCTCTGGAATGAAAACGAGACTCTGGATTGAAAACGAGGCTCTGTTACTTTCCGTCACTTTCCGTTAGTTTCCGTTACTTTTCGTTAGTTTCTGTTATTTTCCGACAGTTTCCGTCAGTTTCCGTTAGTTTCCGGCAGTTTCCGTTATTTCCCGTTAATTTCCGTCACTTTCAGACGGTTTCCGTTTGTTTCCTTTACTTTCCGTTATTTTCCGGATGAAAACGAGGCTCTGGATTGAAAACGAGGCTCTGCATTGAAAACGAGTCTGTGGATTGAAAACGAGGCTCTGGAATGAAAACGAGGCTCTGGATTGAAAACGAGGCTCTGGAATGAAAACGAGGCTCTGGAATGAAAACAAGGCTCTGGAATGAAAACGAGGCTCTGGAATGAAAACGAGGCTCTGGATTGAAAACGAGGCTCTGGAATGAAAACGAGGCTCTGGATTGAAAACGAGGCTCTGGAATGAAAACGAGGCTCTGGATTGAAAACGAGGCTCTGGAATGAAAACGAGGCTCTGGATTGAAAACGAGGCTCTGTTACTTTCCGTCACATTCCGTTAGTTTCCGTTAGTTTCCTTTACTTTTCGTTAGTTTCCCTTATTTTCCGACAGTTTCCATCACTTTCCGACGGTTTCCGTCACTTTCCGGCATTTTCCGTTATTTCCCGTTAGTTTCCGTCACTTTCCGACAGTTTCCGTTGGTTTCCGTAACCTCCCGTCACTTTCAGTTAGTTTCCGTCACCTTCCGTTAGTTTCCGTTACTTTTCGTTAGTTTCAATCACTTTCCGTTAGTTTCCGACAGTTTCCGTTATTTCCCGTTAGTTTCCGTCACTTTCCGACGGTTTCCGTTAGTTTCCTTTAATTTCCGTTATTTTCCGGATGAAAACTAGGCTCTGTTACTTTCCGTCATATTCCGTTAGTTTCCGTCTCCTTCCGTTAGTTTCCGTCGCCTTCCGTTAGTTTCCGTTATTTTTCGACAGTTTCCGTCACTTTCCTGCAGTTTCCGTTATTTCCCGTTAGTTTCCGTCAGTTTCCGTTGGTTTCCGTTACTTTCCGTCACTTTCCGTTAGTTTCCGTCACTTTCCGTTAGTTTCCGTTACTTTTCGTTAGTTTCCGTTATTTTCCGACAGTTTCCGTTAGTTTCCGGCATTTTCCGTTAGTTTCCGGCAGTTTCCGTTATTTCCCGTTAGTTTCCGTCTCTTTCCGACGGTTTCCGTTAGTTCCCTTTACTTTCCGTTATTTTCCGGATGAAAACGAGGCTCTGGATTGAAAACAAGGCTCTGGATTGAAAGCGAGGCTCTGGAATGAAAACGAGGCTCTGGAATGAAAACGAGGCTCTGGATTGAAAACGAGGCTTAGTAATGAAAACGAGGCTCTGGAATGAAAACGAGGCTCTGGATTGAAACCGAGGCTCTGGAATGAAAACGAGGCAGCCGGTGGAGAGCAAGGCGGTAGCAGGTGGAGAGTAAGGAGGTAGCAGCTGGTGGAGAGCAAGGAGATAGCAGCGGGTGGAGAGCAAGGAAGTAGCAGGTGGAGAGCAAGGAGGTAGCAGCGGGTGGAGAGCAAGGAGATAGCAGCGGGTGGAGAGCAAGGCGGTAGCAGGTGGAGAGTAAGGAGGTAGCAGCTGGTGGAGAGCAAGGAGATAGCAGCGGGTGGAGAGCAAGGCGGTAGCAGGTGGAGAGTAAGGAGGTAGAAGCTGGTGGAGGGCAAGGAGATAGCAGCGCGTGGAGAGCAAGGAGGTAGCAGCGGGTGGAGAGCAAGGAGATAGCAGCGGGTGGAGAGCAAGGCGGAAGCAGGTGGAGAGTAAGGAGGTAGCAGCTGGTGGAGAGCAAGGAGATAGCAGCGGGTGGAGAGCAAGGAGGTAGCAGGTGGAGAGCAAGGAGGTAGCAGCGGTTGGAGAGCAAGGAGATAGCAGCGGGTGGAGAGCAAGGAGGTAGCAGGTGGAGAGCAAGGAGTTAGCAGCGGGTGGAGAGGAAGGAGATAGCAGCGGGTGGAGAGCAAGGCGGTAGCAGGTGGAGAGCAAGGATGTAGCAGCGGGTGGAGAGCAAGGAGATAGCAGCGAGTGGAGAGCAAGGCGGTAGCAGGTGGAGAGTAAGGAGGTAGCAGCGGCTGGAGAGCAAGGTGATAGCAGCGGGTGGAGAGCAAGGCGGTCGCAGGTGGAGCAAGGAGGTAGCAGCGGGTGAAGAGCAAGGAGATAGCAGCGGGTGGAGAGCAAGGAGGTAGCGGGTGGAGAGCAAGGAGATAGCAACGGGTGGAGAGCAAGGAGATAGCAGCGGGTGGATACTTTCCTTTATTTCCCGTCAGTTTCCGTTACTTTTCATTAAATTCCGTTACTTTCCGAAAGTTTCCGTTGGTTTCCGTTACTTATCGTCAGTTTCCTAGTTTCCATTACTTGCGGACATTTTCCGTCAGTTTCCGTTAGTTTCCGTTACTTTTCGTTAGTTTCCGTTATTATCCGACAGTTTCCGACACTTTCCGGCAGTTTCCGTTATTTCCCGTTAGTTTCCGTCATTTTCCGACAGTTTCCGACAGTTTCCGTTATTTCCCGTTAGTTTCCGTCACTTTCCGACGGTTTCCGTTAGTTTCCTTTAATTTCCGTTATTTTCCGGATGAAAACTAGGCTCTGTTACTTTCCGTCATATTCCGTTAGTTTCCGTCTCCTTCCGTTAGTTTCCGTCGCCTTCCGTTAGTTTCCGTTACTTTTCGTTAGTTTCCGTTA
Organism: Octopus bimaculoides; assembly: GCF_046866305.1. Taxonomy (NCBI): domain Eukaryota; kingdom Metazoa; phylum Mollusca; class Cephalopoda; order Octopoda; family Octopodidae; genus Octopus; species Octopus bimaculoides. The sequence goes on from NC_142932.1 coordinate 85,517,983, forward strand.
TTTTCCGACAGTTTCCGTCACTTTCCGGCATTTTCCGTTAGTTTCCGGCAGTTTCCGTTATTTCCCGTTAGTTTCCATCTCTTTCCGACGGTTTCCGTTAGTTCCCTTTACTTTCCGTTATTTTCCGGATGAAAACGAGGCTCTGGATTGAAAACAAGGCTCTGGATTGAAAGCGAGTCTCTGGAATGAAAACGAGGCTCTGGAATGAAAACGAGGCTCTGGAATGAAAACGAGGCTCTGGATTGAAAACGAGGCTTAGTAATGAAAACGAGGCTCTGGAATGAAAACGAGGCTCTGGATTGAAACCGAGGCTCTGGAATGAAAACGAGGCAGCCGGTGGAGAGCAAGGCGGTAGCAGGTGGAGAGTAAGGAGGTAGCAGCTGGTGGAGAGCAAGGAGATAGCAGCGGGTGGAGAGCAAGGAAGTAGCAGGTGGAGAGCAAGGAGGTAGCAGCGGGTGGAGAGCAAGGAGATAGCAGCGGGTGGAGAGCAAGGCGGTAGCAGGTGGAGAGTAAGGAGGTAGCAGCTGGTGGAGAGCAAGGAGATAGCAGCGGGTGGAGAGCAAGGCGGTAGCAGGTGGAGAGTAAGGAGGTAGCAGCTGGTGGAGAGCAAGGAGATAGCAGCGCGTGGAGAGCAAGGAGGTAGCACGTGGAGAGCAAGGAGGTAGCAGCGGGTGGAGAGCAAGGAGATAGCAGCGGGTGGAGAGCAAGGCGGAAGCAGGTGGAGAGTAAGGAGGTAGCAGCTGGTGGAGAGCAAGGAGATAGCAGCGGGTGGAGAGCAAGGAGGTAGCAGGTGGAGAGCAAGGAGGTAGCAGCGGTTGGAGAGCAAGGAGATAGCAGCGGGTGGAGAGCAAGGAGGTAGCAGGTGGAGAGCAAGGAGTTAGCAGCGGGTGGAGAGGAAGGAGATAGCAGCGAGTGGAGAGCAAGGCGGTAGCAGGTGGAGAGCAAGGATGTAGCAGCGGGTGGAGAGCAAGGAGATAGCAGCGAGTGGAGAGCAAGGCGGTAGCAGGTGGAGAGTAAGGAGGAAGCAGCTGGTGGAGAGCAAGGAGATAGCAGCGGGTGGAGAGCAAGGCGGTAGCAGGTGGAGAGTAAGGAGGTAGAAGCTGGTGGAGAGCAAGGAGATAGCAGCGCGTGGAGAGCAAGGAGGTAGCAGCGGGTGGAGAGCAAGGAGATAGCAGCGGGTGGAGAGCAAGGCGGAAGCAGGTGGAGAGTAAGAAGGTAGCAGCTGGTGGAGAGCAAGGAGATAGCAGCGGGTGGAGAGCAAGGAGGTAGCAGGTGGAGAGCAAGGAGGTAGCATCGGTTGGAGAGCAAGGAGATAGCAGCGGGTGGAGAGCAAGGAGGTAGCAGGTGGAGAGCAAGGAGTTACCAGCGGGTGGAGAGGAAGGAGATAGCAGCGGGTGGAGAGCAAGGCGGTAGCAGGTGGAGAGCAAGGATGTAGCAGCGGGTGGAGAGCAAGGAGATAGCAGCGAGTGGAGAGCAAGGCGGTAGCAGGTGGAGAGTAAGGAGGTAGCAGCGGCTGGAGAGCAAGGTGATAGCAGCGGGTGGAGAGCAAGGCGGTCGCAGGTGGAGCAAGGAGGTAGCAGCGGGTGAAGAGCAAGGAGATAGCAGCGGGTGGAGAGCAAGGAGGTAGCGGGTGGAGAGCAAGGAGATAGCAACGGGTGGAGAGCAAGGAGATAGCAGCGGGTGGATACTTTCCTTTATTTCCCGTCAGTTTCCGTTACTTTTCATTAAATTCCGTTACTTTCCGAAAGTTTCCGTTGGTTTCCGTTACTTATCGTCAGTTTCCTAGTTTCCATTACTTGCGGACATTTTCCGTCAGTTTCCGTTAGTTTCCGTTACTTTTCGTTAGTTTCCGTTATTATCCGACAGTTTCCGACACTTTACGGCAGTTTCCGTTATTTCCCGTTAGTTTCCATCATTTTCCGACAGTTTCCGTTGGTTTCCGTAACCTCCCGTCACTTTCAGTTAGTTTCCGTCACCTTCCGTTAGTTTCCGTTACTTTTCGTTAGTTTCAATCACTTTCCGTTAGTTTCCGACAGTTTCCGTTATTTCCCGTTAGTTTCCGTCACTTTCCGACGGTTTCCGTTAGTTTCCTTTAATTTCCGTTATTTTCCGGATGAAAACTAGGCTCTGTTACTTTCCGTCATATTCCGTTATTTTCCGACAGTTTCCGTCACTTTCCGGCAGTTTCCGTTATTTCCGGTTAGTTTCCGTCAGTTTCCGTTGGTTTCCGTTACTTTCCGTCACTTTCCGTTAGTTTCCGTCACTTTCCGTTAGTTTCCGTTACTTTTCGTTAGTTTCCGTTATTTTCCGACAGTTTCCGTTAGTTTCCGGCATTTTCCGTTAGTTTCCGGCAGTTTCCGTTATTTCCCGTTAGTTTCCGTCTCTTTCCGACGGTTTCCGTTAGTTCCCTTTACTTTCCGTTATTTTCCGGATGAAAACGAGGCTCTGGATTGAAAACAAGGCTCTGGATTGAAAGCGAGGCTCTGGAATGAAAACGAGGCTCTGGAATGAAAACGAGGCTCTGGAATGAAAACGAGGCTCTGGATTGAAACCGATGCTCTGGAATGAAAACGAGGCAGCCGGTGGAGAGCAAGGCGGTAGCAGGTGGAGAGTAAGGAGGTAGCAGCTGGTGGAGAGCAAGGAGATAGCAGCGGGTGGAGAGCAAGGAAGTAGCAGGTGGAGAGCAAGGAGGTAGCAGCGGGTGGAGAGCAAGGAGATAGCAGCGGGTGGAGAGCAAGGCGGTAGCAGGTGGAGAGTAAGGAGGTAGCAGCTGGTGGAGAGCAAGGAGATAGCAGCGGGTGGAGAGCAAGGCGGTAGCAGGTGGAGAGTAAGGAGGTAGCAGCTGGTGGAGAGCAAGTAGATAGCAGCGGGTGGAGAGCAAGGAGGTAGCAGGTGGAGAGCAAGGAGGTAGCAGCGGTTGGAGAGCAAGGAGATAGCAGCGGGTGGAGAGCAAGGAGTTAGCAGCGGGTGGAGAGCAAGGAGATAGCAGCGGGTGGAGAGCAAGGCGGTAGCAGGTGGAGAGCAAGGATGTAGCAGCGGGTGGAGAGCAAGGAGATAGCAGCGAGTGGAGAGCAAGGCGGTAGCAGGTGGAGAGTAAGGAGGTAGCAGCGGCTGGAGAGCAAGGTGATAGCAGCGGGTGGAGAGCAAGGCGGTCGCAGGTGGAGCAAGGAGGTAGCAGCGGGTGAAGAGCAAGGAGATAGCAGCGGGTGGAGAGCAAGGAGGTAGCGGGTGGAGAGCAAGGAGATAGCAACGGGTGGAGAGCAAGGAGATAGCAGCGGGTGGATACTTTCCTTTATTTCCCGTCAGTTTCCGTTACTTTTCATTAAATTCCGTTACTTTCCGAAAGTTTCCGTTGGTTTCCGTTACTTATCGTCAGTTTCCTAGTTTCCATTACTTGCGGACATTTTCCGTCAGTTTCCGTTAGTTTCCGTTACTTTTCGTTAGTTTCCGTTATTATCCGACAGTTTCCGACACTTTCCGGCAGTTTCCGTTATTTCCCGTTAGTTTCCATCATTTTCCGACAGTTTCCGTTGGTTTCCGTAACCTCCCGTCACTTTCAGTTAGTTTCCGTCACCTTCCGTTAGTTTCCGTCACTTTCCGTTAGTTTCCGTCACCTTCCGTTAGTTTCCGTTATTTTCCGGCAGTTTCCGTTAGTTTCCGTCACTTTCCGTTACTTTTCGTCAGTTTCCGTTATTTTCCGACAGTTTCAGTCATTTTCCGGCAGGTTCCGTTATTTCCCGTTAGTTTCCGTCACTTTCCGACAGTTTCCGTTAGTTTCCTTTACTTTTCGTTATTTTCCGGATGAAAACGAGGCTCTGGATTGAAAACGAGGCTCTGGAATGAAAACGAGGCTCTGAAATGAAAACGAGGCTCTGGATTGAAAACGAGGCTCTGGAATGAAAACGAGGCTCTGGATTGAAAACGAGGCTCTGGAATGAAAACGAGGCTCTGGAATGAAAACGAGGCTCTGGATTGAAAACGAGGCTCTGGAATGAAAACGAGGCTCTGGAATGAAAACGAGGCACTGGAATGAAAACGAGGCAGCCGGTGGAGAGCAAGGCGGTAGCAGGTGGAGAGTAAGGAGGTAGCAGCTGGTGGAGAGCAAGGAGATAGCAGCGGGTGGAGAGCAAGGAGGTAGCAGGTGGAGAGCAAGGAGGTAGCAGCGGGTGGAGACCAAGGCGGTAGCAGGTGGAGAGTAAGGAGGTAGCAGCTGATGGACAGCAAGGAGATAGCAGCGGGTGGAGAGCAAGGAGGTAGCAGGTAGAGAGCAAGGAGGTAGCAGCGGGTGGAGAGCAAGGAGATAGCAGCGGGTGGAGAGCAAGGAGATAGCAGCGGATGGAGAGCAAGTCGGAAGCAGGTGGAGAGTAAGGAGGTAGCAGCGGGTGGAGAGCAAGGAGATAGCAGCGGGTGGAGAGCAAGGAGGTAGCAGGGGGAGAGCAAGGAGGTAGCAGCGGGTGGAGAGGAAGGAGATAGCAGCGGGTGGAGAGCAAGGCGGTAGCAGGTGGAGAGCAAGGAGATAGCAGCGAGTAATGAGCAAGGCGGTAGCAGGTGGAGAGTAAGGAGGTAGCAGCGGCTGGAGAGCAAGGAGATAGCAGCGGGTGGAGAGCAAGGCGGTCGCAGGTGGAGCAAGGAGGTAGCAGCGGGTGAAGAGCAAGGAGATAGCAGCGGGTGGAGAGCAAGGACGTAGCGGGTGGAGAGCAACGAGATAGCAACGGGTGGAGAGCAACGAGATAGCAGCGGGTGAATACTTTCCTTTATTTCCCGTCAGTTTCCGTTACTTTTCATTAATTTCCGTTACTTTCCGAAAGTTTCCGTTGGTTTCCGTTACTTATCGTCAGTTTCCTAGTTTCCATTACTTCCGGACATTTTTCGTCAGTTTCCGTTAGTTTCCGTTACTTTTCGTTAGTTTCCGTTATTATCCGACAGTTTCCGACACTTTCCGGCAGTTTCCGTTATTTCCCGTTAGTTTCCGTCACTTTCCGACAGTTTCCGTTGGTTTCCGTAACCCTCCGTCACTTTCCGTTAGTTTTCGTCACCTACCGTTAGTTTCCGTTACTTTTCGTTAGTTTCAGTCACTCTCCGTTAGTTTCCGGCAGTTTCCGTTATTTCCCGTTAGTTTCCGTCACTTTCCGACGGTTTCCCTTAGTTTCCTTTACTTTCCGTTATTTTCCGGATGAAAACGAGGCTCTGGATTGAAAACGTGGCTCTGGATTGAAAACGAGGCTCTGTTACTTTCCGTCATATTCCGTTAGTTTCCGTCACCTTCCGTTAGTTTCCGTCGCCTTCCTTTACTTTCCGTTACTTTTCGTTAGTTTCCGTTATTTTCCGACAGTTTCCGTCACTTCCCGGCAGTTTCCGTTATTTCCCGTTAGTTTCCGTCAGTTTCCGACAGATTTCGTTGGTTTCCGTTACTTTCCGTCACTTTCCGTTAGTTTCCGTCACCCTCCGTTAGTTTCCGTTACTTTTCGTTAGTTTCCGTTATTTTCCGACAGTTTCCGTTAGTTTCCGTCACTTTCCGTTAGTTTCCGGCAGTTTCCGTTATTTCCCGTTAGTTTCCGTCACTCTCCGATGGTTTCCGTTAGTTTCCTTTACTTTCCGTTATATTCCGGATGAAAACGAGGCTCTGGATTGAAAACGAGGCTCTGGAATGAAAACGAGGCTCTGGAATGAAAACGAGGCTCTGGATTGAAAACGAGGCTCTGGATTGAAAACGAGGCTCTGGAATGAAAACGAGGCTCTGGAATGAAAACGAGGCAGCCGGTGGAGAGCAAGGCGGTAGCAGGTGGAGAGTAAGGAGGTAGCAGCTGGTGGAGAGCAAGGAGATAGCAGCGGGTGGAGAGCAAGGAGGTAGCAGGTGGAGAGCAAGGAGGTAGCAGCGGGTGGAGAGCAAGGAGATAGCAGCGGGTGGAGAGCAAGGCGGTAGCAGGTGGAGAGTAAGGAGGTAGCAGCTGGTGGAGAGCAAGGAGATAGCAGCGGGTGGAGAGCAAGGAGGTAGCAGGTAGAGAGCAAGGAGGTAGCAGCGGGTGGAGAGCAAGGAGATAGCAGCGGGTGGAGAGCAAGGCGGAAGCAGGTGGAGAGTAAGGAGGTTGCAGCTGGTGGAGAGCAAGGAGATAGCAGCGGGTGGAGAGCAAGGAGGTAGCAGGTGGAGAGCAGGGAGGTAGCAGCGGGTGGAGAGCAAGGAGATAGCAGCGGGTGGAGAGCAAGGAGGTAGCAGGTGGAGAGCAAGGAGGTAGCAGGTGGAGAGCAAGGAGGTAGCAGCGGGTGGAGAGCAAGGAGATAGCAGCGGGTGGAGAGCAAGGCGGTAGCAGGTGGAGAGCAAGGATGTAGCAGCGGGTGGAGATCAAGGAGATAGCAGCGAGTGGAGAGCAAGGCGGTAGCAGGTAGAGAGTAAGGAGGTAGCAGCGGCTGGAGAGCAAGGAGATAGCAGCGGGTGGAGAGCAAGGCGGTCGCAGGTGGAGCAAGGAGGTAGCAGCGGGTGAAGATCAAGGAGGTAGCAGGTGGGGAGCAGGGAGGTAGCAGCGGGTGGAGAGCAAGGAGATAGCAGCGGGTGGATACTTTCCTTTATTTCCCGTCAGTTTCCGTTACTTTTCATTAAATTCCGTTACTTTCCGAAAGTTTCCGTTGGTTTCCGTTACTTATCGTCAGTTTCCTAGTTTCCATTACTTTCGGACATTTTCCGTCAGTGTCCGTTAGTTTCCGTCACCTTCCGTTAGTTTCCGTTACTTTTCGTTAGTTTCCGTTATTATCCGACAATTTCCGTTACTTTCCGGCAGTTTCCGTTATTTCCCGTTAGTTTCCGTCACTTTCCGACAGTTTCCGATGGTTTCCGTTACTTTCCGTCACTTTCCGTTAGTTTCCGTCACTTTCCGTTAGTTTCCGTTACTTTTCGTTAGTTTCCGTTATTTTCCGACAGTTTCCGTCAGTTTCCGTCAGTTTCCGTTAGTTTCCGGCAGTTTCCGTTATTTCCCGTTAATTTCCGTCACTTTCAGACGGTTTCCGTTTGTTTCCTTTACTTTCCGTTATTTTCCGGATGAAAACGAGGCTCTGGATTGAAAACGAGGCTCTGCATTGAAAACGAGTCTCTGGATTGAAAACGAGGCTCTGGAATGAAAACGAGGCTCTGGATTGAAAACGAGGCTCTGGAATGAAAACGAGGCTCTGGAATGAAAACAAGGCTCTGGAATGAAAACGAGGCTCTGGAATGAAAACGAGGCTCTGGATTGAAAACGAGGCTCTGGAATGAAAACGAGGCTCTGGATTGAAAACGAGGCTCTGGAATGAAAACGAGGCTCTGGATTGAAAACGAGGCTCTGGAATGAAAACGAGGCTCTGGATTGAAAACGAGGCTCTGTTACTTTCCGTCACATTCCGTTAGTTTCCGTTAGTTTCCTTTACTTTTCGTTAGTTTCCCTTATTTTCCGACAGTTTCCATCACTTTCCGACGGTTTCCGTCACTTTCCGGCATTTTCCGTTATTTCCCGTTAGTTTCCGTCACTTTCCGACAGTTTCCGTTGGTTTCCGTAACCTCCCGTCACTTTCAGTTAGTTTCCGTCACCTTCCGTTAGTTTCCGTTACTTTTCGTTAGTTTCAATCACTTTCCGTTAGTTTCCGACAGTTTCCGTTATTTCCCGTTAGTTTCCGTCACTTTCCGACGGTTTCCGTTAGTTTCCTTTAATTTCCGTTATTTTCCGGATGAAAACTAGGCTCTGTTACTTTCCGTCATATTCCGTTAGTTTCCGTCTCCTTCCGTTAGTTTCCGTCGCCTTCCGTTAGTTTCCGTTACTTTTCGTTAGTTTCCGTTATTTTTCGACAGTTTCCGTCACTTTCCGGCAGTTTCCGTTATTTCCCGTTAGTTTCCGTCAGTTTCCGTTGGTTTCCGTTAATTTCCGTCACTTTCCGTTAGTTTCCGTCACTTTCCGTTAGTTTCCGTTACTTTTCGTTAGTTTCCGTTATTTTCCGACAGTTTCCGTTAGTTTCCGGCATTTTCCGTTAGTTTCCGGCAGTTTCCGTTATTTCCCGTTAGTTTCCGTCACTTTCCGACGGTTTCCGTTAGTTCCCTTTATTTCCGTTATTTTCCGGATGAAAACGAGGCTCTGGATTGAAACAAAGGCTCTGGATTGAAAGCGAGGCTCTGGAATGAAAACGAGGCTCTGGAATGAAAACGAGGCTCTGGATTGAAAACGAGGCTTAGTAATGAAAACGAGGCTCTGGAATGAAAACGAGGCTCTGGATTGAAACCGAGGCTCTGGAATGAAAACGAGGCAGCCGGTGGAGAGCAAGGCGGTAACAGGTGGAGAGTAAGGAAGTAGCAGCTGGTGGAGAGCAAGGAGATAGCAGCGGGTGGAGAGCAAGGAAGTAGCAGTTGGAGAGCAAGGAGGTAGCAGCGGGTGGAGAGCAAGGAGATAGCAGCGGGTGGAGAGCAAGGCGGTAGCAGGTGGAGAGTAAGGAGGTAGCAGCTGGTGGAGAGCAAGGAGATAGCAGCGGGTGGAGAGCAAGGCGGTAGCAGGTGGAGAGTAAGGAGGTAGAAGCTGGTGGAGAGCAAGGAGATAGCAGCGCGTGGAGAGCAAGGAGGTAGCAGCGGGTGGAGAGCAAGGCGGAAGCAGGTGGAGAGTAAGGAGGTAGCAGCTGGTGGAGAGCAAGGAGATAGCAGCGGGTGGAGAGCAAGGAGGTAGCAGGTGGAGAGCAAGGAGGTAGCAGCGGTTGGAGAGCAAGGAGATAGCAGCGGGTGGAGAGCAAGGAGGTAGCAGGTGGAGAGCAAGGAGTTACCAGCGGGTGGAGAGGAAGGAGATAGCAGCGGGTGGAGAGCAAGGCGGTAGCAGGTGGAGAGCAAGGATGTAGCAGCGGGTGGAGAGCAAGGAGATAGCAGCGAGTGGAGAGCAAGGCGGTAGCAGGTGGAGAGTAAGGAGGTAGCAGCGGCTGGAGAGCAAGGTGATAGCAGCGGGTGGAGAGCAAGGCGGTCGCAGGTGGAGCAAGGAGGTAGCAGCGGGTGAAGAGCAAGGAGATAGCAGCGGGTGGAGAGCAAGGAGGTAGCGGGTGGAGAGCAAGGAGATAGCAACGGGTGGAGAGCAAGGAGATAGCAGCGGGTGGATACTTTCCTTTATTTCCCGTCAGTTTCCGTTACTTTTCATTAAATTCCGTTACTTTCCGAAAGTTTCCGTTGGTTTCCGTTACTTATCGTCAGTTTCCTAGTTTCCATTACTTGCGGACATTTTCCGTCAGTTTCCGTTAGTTTTCGTTACTTTTCGTTAGTTTCCGTTATTATCCGACAGTTTCCGACACTTTCCGGCAGTTTCCGTTATTTCCCGTTAGTTTCCGTCATTTTCCGACAGTTTCCGTTGGTTTCCGTAACCTCCCGTCACTTTCAGTTAGTTTCCGTCACCTTGCGTTAGTTTCCGTTACTTTTCGTTAGTTTCAATCACTTTCCGTTAGTTTCCGACAGTTTCCGTTATTTCCCGTTAGTTTCCGTCACTTTCCGACGGTTTCCGTTAGTTTCCTTTAATTTCCGTTATTTTCCGGATGAAAACTAGGCTCTGTTACTTTCCGTCATATTCCGTTAGTTTCCGTCTCCTTCCGTTAGTTTCCGTCGCCTTCCGTTAGTTTCCGTTACTTTTCGTTAGTTTCCGTTATTTTCCGACAGTTTCCGTCATTTTCCGGCAGTTTCCGTTATTTCCCGTTAGTTTCCGTCAGTTTCCGTTGGTTTCCGTTACTTTCCGTCACTTTCCGTTAGTTTCCGTCACTTTCCGTTAGTTTCCGTTACTTTTCGTTAGTTTCCGTTATTTTCCGACAGTTTCCGTTAGTTTCCAGCATTTTCCGTTAGTTTCCGGCAGTTTCCGTTATTTCCCGTTAGTTTCCGTCTCTTTCCGACGGTTTCCGTTAGTTCCCTTTACTTTCCGTTATTTTCCGGATGAAAACGAGGCTCTGGATTGAAAACAAGGCTCTGGATTGAAATCGAGGCTCTGGAATGAAAACGAGGCTCTGGAATGAAAACGAGGCTCTGGAATGAAAACGAGGCTCTGGATTGAAAACGAGGCTTAGTAATGAAAACGAGGCTCTGGAATGAAAACGAGGCTCTGGATTGAAACCGAGGCTCTGGAATGAAAACGAGGCAGCCGGTGGAGAGCAAGGCGGTAGCAGGTGGAGAGTAAGGAGGTAGCAGCTGGTGGAGAGCAAGGAGATAGCAGCGGGTGGAGAGCAAGGAAGTAGCAGGTGGAGAGCAAGGAGGTAGCAGCGGGTGGAGAGCAAGGAGATAGCAGCGGGTGGAGAGCAAGGCGGTAGCAGGTGGAGAGTAAGGAGGTACCAGCTGGTGGAGAGCAAGGAGATAGCAGCGGGTGGAGAGCAAGGCGGTAGCAGGTGGAGAGTAAGGAGGTAGCAGCTGGTGGAGAGCAAGGAGATAGCAGCGCGTGGAGAGCAAGGAGGTAGCACGTGGAGAGCAAGGAGGTAGCAGCGGGTGGAGAGCAAGGAGATAGCAGCGGGTGGAGAGCAAGGCGGAAGCAGGTGGAGAGTAAGGAGGTAGCAGCTGGTGGAGAGCAAGTAGATAGCAGCGAGTGGAGAGCAAGGAGGTAGCAGGTGGAGAGCAAGGAGGTAGCAGCGGTTGGAGAGTAAGGAGATAGCAGCGGGTGGAGAGCAAGGAGGTAGCAGGTGGAGAGCAAAGAGTTAGCAGCGGGTGGAGAGCAAGGAGATAGCAGCGGGTGGAGAGCAAGGCGGTAGCAGGTGGAGAGCAAGGATGTAGCAGCGGGTGGAGAGCAAGGAGATAGCAGCGAGTGGAGAGCAAGGCGGTAGCAGGTGGAGAGTAAGGAGGTAGCAGCGGCTGGAGAGCAAGGTGATAGCAGCGGGTGGAGAGCAAGGCGGTCGCAGGTGGAGCAAGGAGGTAGCAGCGGGTGAAGAGCAAGGAGATAGCAGCGGGTGGAGAGCAAGGAGGTAGCGGGTGGAGAGCAAGGAGATAGCAACGGGTGGAGAGCAAGGAGATAGCAGCGGGTGGATACTTTCCTTTATTTCCCGTCAGTTTCCGTTACTTTTCATTAAATTCCGTTACTTTCCGAAAGTTTCCGTTGGTTTCCGTTACTTATCGTCAGTTTCCTAGTTTCCATTACTTGCGGACATTTTCCGTCAGTTTCCGTTAGTTTCCGTTACTTTTCGTTAGTTTCCGTTATTATCCGACAGTTTCCGACACTTTCCGGCAGTTTCCGTTATTTCCCGTTAGTTTCCGTCATTTTCCGACAGTTTCCGTTGGTTTCCGTAACCTCCCGTCACTTTCAGTTAGTTTCCGTCACCTTCCGTTAGTTTCCGTTACTTTTCGTTAGTTTCAATCACTTTCCGTTAGTTTCCGACCGTTTCCGTTATTTCCCGTTAGTTTCCGTCACTTTCCGACGGTTTCCGTTAGTTTCCTTTAATTTCCGTTATTTTCCGGATGAAAACTAGGCTCTGTTACTTTCCGTCATATTCCGTTAGTTTCCGTCTCCTTCCGTTAGTTTCCGTCGCCTTCCGTTAGTTTCCGTTACTTTTCGTTAGTTTCCGTTATTTTCCGACAGTTTCCGTCACTTTCCGGCAGTTTTCGTTATTTCCCGTTAGTTTCCGTCAGTTTCCGTTGGTTTCCGTTACTTTCCGTCACTTTCCGTTAGTTTCCGTCACTTTCCGTTAGTTTCCGTTACTTTTCGTTAGTTTCCGTTATTTTCCGACAGTTTCCGTTAGTTTCCGGCATTTTCCGTTAGTTTCCGGCAGTTTCCGTTATTTCCCGTTAGTTTCCGTCTCTTTCCGACGGTTTCCGTTAGTTCCCTTTACTTTCCGTTATTTTCCGGATGAAAACGAGGCTCTGGATTGAAAACAAGGCTCTGGATTGAAAGCGAGGCTCTGGAATGAAAACGAGGCTCTGGAATGAAAACGAGGCTCTGGAATGAAAACGAGGCTCTGGAATGAAAACGAGGCTCTGGATTGAAAACGAGGCTTAGTAATGAAAACGAGGCTCTGGAATGAAAACGAGGCTCTGGATTGAAACCGAGGCTCTGGAATGAAAACGAGGCAGCCGGTGGAGAGCAAGGCGGTAGCAGGTGGAGAGTAAGGAGGTAGCAGCTGGTGGAGAGCAAGGAGATAGCAGCGGGTGGAGAGCAAGGAAGTAGCAGGTGGAGAGCAAGGAGGTAGCAGCGGGTGGAGAGCAAGGAGATAGCAGCGGGTGGAGAGCAAGGCGGTAGCAGGTGGAGAGTAAGGAGGTAGCAGCTGGTGGAGAGCAAGGAGATAGCAGCGGGTGGAGAGCAAGGCGGTAGCAGGTGGAGAGTAAGGAGGTAGCACCTGGTGGAGAGCAAGGAGATAGCAGCGCGTGGAGAGCAAGGAGGTAGCACGTGGAGAGCAAGGAGGTAGCAGCGGGTGGAGAGCAAGGAGATAGCAGCGGGTGGAGAGCAAGGCGGAAGCAGGTGGAGAGTAAGGAGGTAGCAGCTGGTGGAGAGCAAGGAGATAGCAGCGGGTGGAGAGCAAGGAGGTAGCAGGTGGAGAGCAAGGAGGTAGCAGCGGTTGGAGAGCAAGGAGATAGCAGCGGGTGGAGAGCAAGGAGGTAGCAGGTGGAGAGCAAGGAGTTAGCAGCGGGTGGAGAGTAAGGAGATAGCAGCGAGTGGAGAGCAAGGCGGTAGCAGGTGGAGAGCAAGGATGTAGCAGCGGGTGGAGAGCAAGGAGATAGCAGCGAGTGGAGAGCAAGGCGGTAGCAGGTGGAGAGTAAGGAGGTAGCAGCTGGTGGAGAGCAAGGAGATAGCAGCGGGTGGAGAGCAAGGCGGTAGCAGGTGGAGAGTAAGGAGGTAGAAGCTGGTGGAGAGCAAGGAGATAGCAGCGCGTGGAGAGCAAGGAGGTAGCAGCGGGTGGAGAGCAAGGAGATAGCAGCGGGTGGAGAGCAAGGCGGAAGCAGGTGGAGAGTAAGAAGGTAGCAGCTGGTGGAGAGCAAGGAGATAGCAGCGGGTGGAGAGCAAGGAGGTAGCAGGTGGAGAGCAAGGAGGTAGCAGCGGTTGGAGAGCAAGGAGATAGCAGCGGGTGGAGAGCAAGGAGGTAGCAGGTGGAGAGCAAGGAGTTACCAGCGGGTGGAGAGGAAGGAGATAGCAGCGGGTGGAGAGCAAGGCGGTAGCAGGTGGAGAGCAAGGATGTAGCAGCGGGTGGAGAGCAAGGAGATAGCAGCGAGTGGAGAGCAAGGCGGTAGCAGGTGGAGAGTAAGGAGGTAGCAGCGGCTGGAGAGCAAGGTGATAGCAGCGGGTGGAGAGCAAGGCGGTCGCAGGTGGAGCAAGGAGGTAGCAGCGGGTGAAGAGCAAGGAGATAGCAGCGGGTGGAGAGCAAGGAGGTAGCGGGTGGAGAGCAAGGAGATAGCAACGGGTGGAGAGCAAGGAGATAGCAGCGGGTGGATACTTTCCTTTATTTCCCGTCAGTTTCCGTTACTTTTCATTAAATTCCGTTACTTTCCGAAAGTTTCCGTTGGTTTCCGTTACTTATCGTCAGTTTCCTAGTTTCCATTACTTGCGGACATTTTCCGTCAGTTTCCGTTAGTTTCCGTTACTTTTCGTTAGTTTCCGTTATTATCCGACAGTTTCCGACACTTTCCGGCAGTTTCCGTTATTTCCCGTTAGTTTCCGTCATTTTCCGACAGTTTCCGTTGGTTTCCGTAACCTCCCGTCACTTTCAGTTAGTTTCCGTCACCCTCCGTTAGTTTCCGTTACTTTTCGTTAGTTTCAATCACTTTCCGTTAGTTTCCGACAGTTTCCGTTATTTCCCGTTAGTTTCCGTCACTTTCCGACGGTTTCCGTTAGTTTCCTTTAATTTCCGTTATTTTCCGGATGAAAACTAGGCTCTGTTACTTTCCGTCATATTCCGTTAGTTTCCGTCTCCTTCCGTTAGTTTCCGTCGCCTTCCGTTAGTTTCCGTTACTTTTCGTTAGTTTCCGTTATTTTCCGACAGTTTCCGTCACTTTCCGGCAGTTTCCGTTATTTCCCGTTAGTTTCCGTCAGTTTCCGTTGGTTTCCGTTACTTTCCGTCACTTTCCGTTAGTTTCCGTCACTTTCCGTTAGTTTCCGTTACTTTTCGTTAGTTTCCGTTATTTTCCGACAGTTTCCGTTAGTTTCCGGCATTTTCCGTTAGTTTCCGGCAGTTTCCGTTATTTCCCGTTAGTTTCCGTCTCTTTCCGACGGTTTCCGTTAGTTCCCTTTACTTTCCGTTATTTTCCGGATGGAAACGAGGCTCTGGATTGAAAACAAGGCTCTGGATTGAAAGCGAGGCTCTGGAATGAAAACGAGGCTCTGGAATGAAAACGAGGCTCTGGAATGAAAACGAGGCTCTGGATTGAAAACGAGGCTTAGTAATGAAAACGAGGCTCTGGAATGAAAACGAGGCTCTGGATTGAAACCGAGGCTCTGGAATGAAAACGAGGCAGCCGGTGGAGAGCAAGGCGGTAGCAGGTGGAGAGTAAGGAGGTAGCAGCTGGTGGAGAGCAAGGAGATAGCAGCGGGTGGAGAGCAAGGAAGTAGCAGGTGGAGAGCAAGGAGGTAGCAGCGGTTGGAGAGCAAGGAGATAGCAGCGGGTGGAGAGCAAGGCGGTAGCAGGTGGAGAGTAAGGAGGTAGCAGCTGGTGGAGAGCAAGGAGATAGCAGCGGGTGGAGAGAAAGGCGGTAGCAGGTGGAGAGTAAGGAGGTAGCAGCTGGTGGAGAGCAAGGAGATAGCAGCGCGTGGAGAGCAAGGAGGTAGCACGTGGAGAGCAAGGAGGTAGCAGCGGGTGGAGAGCAAGGAGATAGCAGCGGGTGGAGAGCAAGGCGGAAGCAGGTGGAGAGTAAGGAGGTAGCAGCTGGTGGAGAGCAAGTAGATAGCAGCGGGTGGAGAGCAAGGAGGTAGCAGGTGGAGAGCAAGGAGGTAGCAGCGGTTGGAGAGCAAGGAGATAGCAGCGGGTGGAGAGCAAGGAGGTAGCAGGTGGAGAGCAAGGAGTTAGCAGAGGGTGGAGAGGAAGGAGATAGCAGCGTGTGGAGAGCAAGGCGGTAGCAGGTGGAGAGCAAGGATGTAGCAGCGGGTGGAGAGCAAGGAGATAGCAGCGAGTGGAGAGCAAGGCGGTAGCAGGTGGAGAGTAAGGAGGTAGCAGCGGCTGGAGAGCAAGGTGATAGCAGCGGGTGGAGAGCAAGGCGGTCGCAGGTGGAGCAAGGAGGTAGCAGCGGGTGAAGAGCAAGGAGATAGCAGCGGGTGGAGAGCAAGGCGATAGCAGGTGGAGAGTAAGGAGGTAGAAGCTGGTGGAGAGCAAGGAGATAGCAGCGCGTGGAGAGCAAGGAGGTAGCAGCGGGTGGAGAGCAAGGAGATAGCAGCGGGTGGAGAGCAAGGCGGAAGCAGGTGGAGAGTAAGAAGGTAGCAGCTGGTGGAGAGCAAGGAGATAGCAGCGGGTGGAGAGCAAGGAGGTAGCAGGTGGAGAGCAAGGAGGTAGCAGCGGTTGGAGAGCAAGGAGATAGCAGCGGGTGGAGAGCAAGGAGGTAGCAGGTGGAGAGCAAGGAGTTAGCAGCGGGTGGAGAGGAAGGAGATAGCAGCGGGTGGAGAGCAAGGCGGTAGCAGGTGGAGAGCAAGGATGTAGCAGCGGGTGGAGAGCAAGGAGATAGCAGCGAGTGGAGAGCAAGGCGGTAGCAGGTGGAGAGTAAGGAGGTAGCAGCGGCTGGAGAGCAAGGTGATAGCAGCGGGTGGAGAGCAAGGCGGTCGCAGGTGGAGCAAGGAGGTAGCAGCGGGTGAAGAGCAAGGAGATAGCAGCGGGTGGAGAGCAAGGAGGTAGCGGGTGGAGAGCAAGGAGATAGCAACGGGTGGAGAGCAAGGAGATAGCAGCGGGTGGATACTTTCCTTTATTTCCCGTCAGTTTCCGTTACTTTTCATTAAATTCCGTTACTTTCCGAAAGTTTCCGTTGGTTTCCGTTACTTATCGTCAGTTTCCTAGTTTCCATTACTTGCGGACATTTTCCGTCAGTTTCCGTTAGTTTCCGTTACTTTTCGTTAGTTTCCGTTATTATCCGACAGTTTCCGACACTTTCCGGCAGTTTCCGTTATTTCCCGTTAGTTTCCGTCATTTTCCGACAGTTTCCGTTGGTTTCCGTAACCTCCCGTCACTTTCAGTTAGTTTCCGTCACCCTCCGTTAGTTTCCGTTACTTTTCGTTAGTTTCAATCACTTTCGGTTAGTTTCCGACAGTTTCCGTTATTTCCCGTTAGTTTCCGTCACTTTCCGACGGTTTCCGTTAGTTTCCTTTAATTTCCGTTATTTTCCGGATGAAAACTAGGCTCTGTTACTTTCCGTCATATTCCGTTAGTTTCCGTCTCCTTCCGTTAGTTTCCGTCGCCTTCCGTTAGTTTCCGTTACTTTTCGTTAGTTTCCGTTATTTTCCGACAGTTTCCGTCACTTTCCGGCAGTTTCCGTTATTTCCCGTTAGTTTCCGTCAGTTTCCGTTGGTTTCCGTTACTTTCCGTCACTTTCCGTTAGTTTCCGTCACTTTCCGTTAGTTTCCGTTACTTTTCGTTAGTTTCCGTTATTTTCCGACAGTTTCCGTTAGTTTCCGGCATTTTCCGTTAGTTTCCGGCAGTTTCCGTTATTTCCCGTTAGTTTCCGTCTCTTTCCGACGGTTTCCGTTAGTTCCCTTTACTTTCCGTTATTTTCCGGATGGAAACGAGGCTCTGGATTGAAAACAAGGCTCTGGATTGAAAGCGAGGCTCTGGAATGAAAACGAGGCTCTGGAATGAAAACGAGGCTCTGGAATGAAAACGAGGCTCTGGATTGAAAACGAGGCTTAGTAATGAAAACGAGGCTCTGGAATGAAAACGAGGCTCTGGATTGAAACCGAGGCTCTGGAATGAAAACGAGGCTGCCGGTGGAGAGCAAGGCGGTAGCAGGTGGAGAGTAAGGAGGTAGCAGCTGGTGGAGAGCAAGGAGATAGCAGCGGGTGGAGAGCAAGGAAGTAGCAGGTGGAGAGCAAGGAGGTAGCAGCGGGTGGAGAGCAAGGAGATAGCAGCGGGTGGAGAGCAAGGCGGTAGCAGGTGGAGAGTAAGGAGGTAGCAGCTGGTGGAGAGCAAGGAGATAGCAGCGGGTGGAGAGAAAGGCGGTAGCAGGTGGAGAGTAAGGAGGTAGCAGCTGGTGGAGAGCAAGGAGATAGCAGCGCGTGGAGAGCAAGGAGGTAGCACGTGGAGAGCAAGGAGGTAGCAGCGGGTGGAGAGCAAGGAGATAGCAGCGGGTGGAGAGCAAGGCGGAAGCAGGTGGAGAGTAAGGAGGTAGCAGCTGGTGGAGAGCAAGTAGATAGCAGCGGGTGGAGAGCAAGGAGGTAGCAGGTGGAGAGCAAGGAGGTAGCAGCGGTTGGAGAGCAAGGAGATAGCCACGGGTGGAGAGCAAGGAGGTAGCAGGTGGAGAGCAAGGAGTTAGCAGCGGGTGGAGAGGAAGGAGATAGCAGCGGGTGGAGAGCAAGGCGGTAGCAGGTGGAGAGCAAGGATGTAGCAGCGGGTGGAGAGCAAGGAGATAGCAGCGAGTGGAGAGCAAGGCGGTAGCAGGTGGAGAGTAAGGAGGTAGAAGCTGGTGGAGAGCAAGGAGATAGCAGCGCGTGGAGAGCAAGGAGGTAGCAGCGGGTGGAGAGCAAGGAGATAGCAGCGGGTGGAGAGCAAGGCGGAAGCAGGTGGAGAGTAAGAAGGTAGCAGCTGGTGGAGAGCAAGGAGATAGCAGCGGGTGGAGAGCAAGGAGGTAGCAGGTGGAGAGCAAGGAGGTAGCAGCGGTTGGAGAGCAAGGAGATAGCAGCGGGTGGAGAGCAAGGAGGTAGCTGGTGGAGAGCAAGGAGTTACCAGCGGGTGGAGAGGAAGGAGATAGCAGCGGGTGGATACTTTCCTTTATTTCCCGTCAGTTTCCGTTACTTTTCATTAAATTCCGTTACTTTCCGAAAGTTTCCGTTGGTTTCCGATACTTATCGTCAGTTTCCTAGTTTCCATTACTTGCGGACATTTTCCGTCAGTTTCCGTTAGTTTCCGTTACTTTTCGTTAGTTTCCGTTATTATCCGACAGTTTCCGACACTTTCCGGCAGTTTCCGTTATTTCCCGTTAGTTTCCGTCATTTTCCGACAGTTTCCGTTGGTTTCCGTAACCTCCCGTCACTTTCAGCTAGTTTCCGTCACCTTCCGTTAGTTTCCGTTACTTTTCGTTAGTTTCAATCACTTTCCGTTAGTTTCCGACAGTTTCCGTTATTTCCCGTTAGTTTCCGTCACTTTCCGACGGTTTCCGTTGGTTTCCTTTAATTTCCGTTATTTTCCGGATGAAAACTAGGCTCTGTTACTTTCCGTCATATTCCGTTAGTTTCCGTCTCCTTCCGTTAGTTTCCGTCGCCTTCCGTTAGTTTCCGTTACTTTTCGTTAGTTTCCGTTATTTTCCGACAGTTTCCGTCACTTTCCGGCAGTTTCCGTTATTTCCCGTTAGTTTCCGTCAGTTTCCGTTGGTTTCCGTTACTTTCCGTCACTTTCCGTTAGTTTCCGTCACTTTCCGTTAGTTTCCGTTACTTTTCGTTAGTTTCCGTTATTTTCCGACAGTTTCCGTTAGTTTCCGGCATTTTCCGTTAGTTTCCGGCAGTTTCCGTTATTTCCCGTTAGTTTCCGTCTCTTTCCGACGGTTTCCGTTAGTTCCCTTTACTTTCCGTTATTTTCCGGATGAAAACGAGGCTCTGGATTGAAAACAAGGCTCTGGATTGAAAGCGAGGCTCTGGAATGAAAACGAGGCTCTGGAATGAAAACGAGGCTCTGGAATGAAAACGAGGCTCTGGATTGAAAACGAGGCTTAGTAATGAAAACGAGGCTCTGGAATGAAAACGAGGCTCTGGATTGAAACCGAGGCTCTGGAATGAAAACGAGGCAGCCGGTGGAGAGCAAGGCGGTAGCAGGTGGAGAGTAAGGAGGTAGCAGCTGGTGGAGAGCAAGGAGATAGCAGCGGGTGGAGAGCAAGGAAGTAGCAGGTGGAGAGCAAGGAGGTAGCAGCGGGTGGAGAGCAAGGAGATAGCAGCGGGTGGAGAGCAAGGCGGTAGCAGGTGGAGAGTAAGGAGGTAGCAGCTGGTGGAGAGCAAGGAGATAGCAGCGGGTGGAGAGCAAGGCGGTAGTAGGTGGAGAGTAAGGAGGTAGCAGCTGGTGGAGAGCAAGGAGATAGCAGCGCGTGGAGAGCAAGGAGGTAGCACGTGGAGAGCAAGGAGGTAGCAGCGGGTGGAGAGCAAGGAGATAGCAGCGGGTGGAGAGCAAGGCGGAAGCAGGTGGAGAGTAAGGAGGTAGCAGCTGGTGGAGAGCAAGTAGATAGCAGCGGGTGGAGAGCAAGGAGGTAGCAGGTGGAGAGCAAGGAGGTAGCAGCGGTTGGAGAGCAAGGAGATAGCAGCGGGTGGAGAGCAAGGAGGTAGCAGGTGGAGAGCAAGGAGTTAGCAGCGGGTGGAGAAAAAGGAGATAGCAGCGGGTGGAGAGCAAGGCGGTAGCAGGTGGAGAGCAAGGATGTAGCAGCGGGTGGAGATCAAGGAGATAGCAGCGAGTGGAGAGCAAGGCGGTAGCAGGTGGAGAGTAAGGAGGTAGCAGCGGCTGGAGAGCAAGGTGATAGCAGCGGGTGGAGAGCAAGGCGGTCGCAGGTGGAGCAAGGAGGTAGCAGCGGGTGAAGAGCAAGGAGATAGCAGCGGGTGGAGAGCAAGGAGGTAGCGGGTGGAGAGCAAGGAGATAGCAACGGGTGGAGAGCAAGGAGATAGCAGCGGGTGGATACTTTCCTTTATTTCCCGTCAGTTTCCGTTACTTTTCATTAAATTCCGTTACTTTCCGAAAGTTTCCGTTGGTTTCCGTTACTTATCGTCAGTTTCCTAGTTTCCATTACTTGCGGACATTTTCCGTCAGTTTCCGTTAGTTTCCGTTACTTTTCGTTAGTTTCCGTTATTATCCGACAGTTTCCGACACTTTCCGGCAGTTTTCGTTATTTCCCGTTAGTTTCCATCATTTTCCGACAGTTTCCGTTATTTCCCGTTAGTTTCCGTCACTTTCCGACGGTTTCCGTTAGTTTCCTTTAATTTCCGTTATTTTCCGGATGAAAACTAGGCTCTGTTACTTTCCGTCATATTCCGTTAGTTTCCGTCTCCTTCCGTTAGTTTCCGTCGCCTTCCGTTAGTTTCCGTTACTTTTCGTTAGTTTCCGTTATTTTCCGACAGTTTCCGTCACTTTCCGGCAGTTTCCGTTATTTCCCGTTAGTTTCCGTCCGTTTCCGTTGGTTTCCGTTACTTTCCGTCACTTTCCGTTAGTTTCCGTCACTTTCCGTTAGTTTCCGTTACTTTTCGTTAGTTTCCGTTATTTTCCGACAGTTTCCGTTAGTTTCCGGCATTTTCCGTTAGTTTCCGGCAGTTTCCGTTATTTCCCGTTAGTTTCCGTCTCTTTCCGACGGTTTCCGTTAGTTCCCTTTACTTTCCGTTATTTTCCGGATGAAAACGAGGCTCTGGATTGAAAACAAGGCTCTGGATTGAAAGCGAGGCTCTGGAATGAAAACGAGGCTCTGGAATGAAAACGAGGCTCTGGAATGAAAACGAGGCTCTGGATTGAAAACGAGGCTTAGTAATGAAAACGAGGCTCTGGAATGAAAACGAGGCTCTGGATTGAAACCGAGGCTCTGGAATGAAAACGAGGCAGCCGGTGGAGAGCAAGGCGGTAGCAGGTGGAGAGTAAGGAGGTAGCAGCTGGTGGAGAGCAAGGAGATAGCAGCGGGTGGAGAGCAAGGAAGTAGCAGGTGGAGAGCAAGGAGATAGCAGCGAGTGGAGAGCAAGGCGGTAGCAGGTGGAGAGTATGGAGGTAGCAGCGGCTGGAGAGCAAGGAGATAGCAGCGGGTGGAGAGCAAGGCGGTCGCAGGTGGAGCAAGGAGGTAGTAGCGGGTGGAGAGCAAGGAGATAGCAGCGGGTGGAGAGCAAGGCGGTAGCAGGTGGAGAGTAAGGAGGTAGCAGCTGGTGGAGAGCAAGGAGATAGCAGCGGGTGGAGAGCAAGGAGGTAGCAGGTGGAGAGCAAGGAGTTACCAGCGGGTGGAGAGGAAGGAGATAGCAGCGGGTGGAGAGCAAGGCGGTAGCAGGTGGAGAGCAAGGATGTAGCAGCGGGTGGAGAGCAAGGAGATAGCAGCGAGTGGAGAGCAAGGCGGTAGCAGGTGGAGAGTAAGGAGGTAGCAGCGGCTGGAGAGCAAGGTGATAGCAGCGGGTGGAGAGCAAGGCGGTCGCAGGTGGAGCAAGGAGGTAGCAGCGGGTGGAGAGCAAGGAGGTAGCAGGTGGAGAGCAAGGAGTTAGCAGCGGGTGGAGAGGAAGGAGATAGCAGCGTGTGGAGAGCAAGGCGGTAGCAGGTGGAGAGCAAGGATGTAGCAGCGGGTGGAGAGCAAGGAGATAGCAGCGAGTGGAGAGCAAGGCGGTAGCAGGTGGAGAGTAAGGAGGTAGCAGCGGCTGGAGAGCAAGGTGATAGCAGCGGGTGGAGAGCAAGGCGGTCGCAGGTGGAGCAAGGAGGTAGCAGCGGGTGAAGAGCAAGGAGATAGCAGCGGGTGGAGAGCAAGGCGATAGCAGGTGGAGAGTAAGGAGGTAGAAGCTGGTGGAGAGCAAGGAGATAGCAGCGCGTGGAGAGCAAGGAGGTAGCAGCGGGTGGAGAGCAAGGAGATAGCAGCGGGTGGAGAGCAAGGCGGAAGCAGGTGGAGAGTAAGAAGGTAGCAGCTGGTGGAGAGCAAGGAGATAGCAGCGGGTGGAGAGCAAGGAGGTAGCAGGTGGAGAGCAAGGAGGTAGCAGCGGTTGGAGAGCAAGGAGATAGCAGCGGGTGGAGAGCAAGGAGGTAGCAGGTGGAGAGCAAGGAGTTACCAGCGGGTGGAGAGGAAGGAGATAGCAGCGGGTGGAGAGCAAGGCGGTAGCAGGTGGAGAGCAAGGATGTAGCAGCGGGTGGAGAGCAAGGAGATAGCAGCGAGTGGAGAGCAAGGCGGTAGCAGGTGGAGAGTAAGGAGGTAGCAGCGGCTGGAGAGCAAGGTGATAGCAGCGGGTGGAGAGCAAGGCGGTCGCAGGTGGAGCAAGGAGGTAGCAGCGGGTGAAGAGCAAGGAGATAGCAGCGGGTGGAGAGCAAGGAGGTAGCGGGTGGAGAGCAAGGAGATAGCAACGGGTGGAGAGCAAGGAGATAGCAGCGGGTGGATACTTTCCTTTATTTCCCGTCAGTTTCCGTTACTTTTCATTAAATTCCGTTACTTTTCGAAAGTTTCCGTTGGTTTCCGTTACTTATCGTCAGTTTCCTAGTTTCCATTACTTGCGGACATTTTCCGTCAGTTTCCGTTAGTTTCCGTTACTTTTCGTTAGTTTCCGTTATTATCCGACAGTTTCCGACACTTTCCGGCAGTTTCCGTTATTTCCCGTTAGTTTCCGTCATTTTCCGACAGTTTCCGTTGGTTTCCGTAACCTCCCGTCACTTTCAGTTAGTTTCCGTCACCTTCCGTTAGTTTCCGTTACTTTTCGTTAGTTTCAATCACTTTCCGTTAGTTTCCGACAGTTTCCGTTATTTCCCGTTAGTTTCCGTCACTTTCCGACGGTTTCCGTTAGTTTCCTTTAATTTCCGTTATTTTCCGGATGAAAACTAGGCTCTGTTACTTTCCGTCATATTCCGTTAGTTTCCGTCTCCTTCCGTTAGTTTCCGTCGCCTTCCGTTAGTTTCCGTTACTTTTCGTTAGTTTCCGTTATTTTCCGACAGTTTCCGTCACTTTCCGGCAGTTTCCGTTATTTCCCGTTAGTTTCCGTCAGTTTCCGTTGGTTTCCGTTACTTTCCGTCACTTTCCGTTAGTTTCCGTCACTTTCCGTTAGTTTCCGTTACTTTTCGTTAGTTTCCGTTATTTTCCGACAGTTTCCGTTAGTTTCCGGCATTTTCCGTTAGTTTCCGGCAGTTTCCGTTATTTCCCGTTAGTTTCCGTCTCTTTCCGACGGTTTCCGTTAGTTCCCTTTACTTTCCGTTATTTTCCGGATGAAAACGAGGCTCTGGATTGAAAACAAGGCTCTGGATTGAAAGCGAGGCTCTGGAATGAAAACGAGGTAGCAGCTGGTGGAGAGCAAGGAGATAGCAGCGGGTGGAGAGCAAGGCGGTAGCAGGTGGAGAGTAAGGAGGTAGCAGCTGGTGGAGAGCAAGGAGATAGCAGCGCGTGGAGAGCAAGGAGGTAGCACGTGGAGAGCAAGGAGGTAGCAGCGGGTGGAGAGCAAGGAGATAGCAGCGGGTGGAGAGCAAGGCGGAAGCAGGTGGAGAGTAAGGAGGTAGCAGCTGGTGGAGAGCAAGTAGATAGCAGCGGGTGGAGAGCAAGGAGGTAGCAGGTGGAGAGCAAGGAGGTAGCAGCGGTTGGAGAGCAAGGAGATAGCAGCGGGTGGAGAGCAAGGAGGTAGCAGGTGGAGAGCAAGGAGTTAGCAGCGGGTGGAGAGGAAGGAGATAGCAGCGGGTGGAGAGCAAGGCGGTAGCAGGTGGAGAGCAAGGATGTAGCAGCGGGTGGAGATCAAGGAGATAGCAGCGAGTGGAGAGCAAGGCGGTAGCAGGTGGAGAGTAAGGAGGTAGCAGCGGCTGGAGAGCAAGGTGATAGCAGCGGGTGGAGAGCAAGGCGGTCGCAGGTGGAGCAAGGAGGTAGCAGCGGGTGAAGAGCAAGGAGATAGCAGCGGGTGGAGAGCAAGGAGGTAGCGGGTGGAGAGCAAGGAGATAGCAACGGGTGGAGAGCAAGGAGATAGCAGCGGGTGGATACTTTCCTTTATTTCCCGTCAGTTTCCGTTACTTTTCATTAAATTCCGTTACTTTCCGAAAGTTTCCGTTGGTTTCCGTTACTTATCGTCAGTTTCCTAGTTTCCATTACTTGCGGACATTTTCCGTCAGTTTCCGTTAGTTTCCGTTACTTTTCGTTAGTTTCCGTTATTATCCGACAGTTTCCGACACTTTCCGGCAGTTTTCGTTA
This sequence comes from Octopus bimaculoides, assembly GCF_046866305.1. Lineage (NCBI taxonomy): Eukaryota > Metazoa > Mollusca > Cephalopoda > Octopoda > Octopodidae > Octopus > Octopus bimaculoides. The sequence continues at coordinate 85,541,906 of NC_142932.1, forward strand.
TTTCCCGTTAGTTTCCATCATTTTCCGACAGTTTCCGTTATTTCCCGTTAGTTTCCGTCACTTTCCGACGGTTTCCGTTAGTTTCCTTTAATTTCCGTTATTTTCCGGATGAAAACTAGGCTCTGTTACTTTCCGTCATATTCCGTTAGTTTCCGTCTCCTTCCGTTAGTTTCCGTCGCCTTCCGTTAGTTTCCGTTACTTTTCGTTAGTTTCCGTTATTTTCCGACAGTTTCCGTCACTTTCCGGCAGTTTCCGTTATTTCCCGTTAGTTTCCGTCAGTTTCCGTTGGTTTCCGTTACTTTCCGTCACTTTCCGTTAGTTTCCGTCACTTTCCGTTAGTTTCCGTTACTTTTCGTTAGTTTCCGTTATTTTCCGACAGTTTCCGTTAGTTTCCGGCATTTCCCGTTAGTTTCCGGCAGTTTCCGTTATTTCCCGTTAGTTTCCGTCTCTTTCCGACGGTTTCCGTTAGTTCCCTTTACTTTCCGTTATTTTCCGGATGAAAACGAGGCTCTGGATTGAAAACAAGGCTCTGGATTGAAAGCGAGGCTCTGGAATGAAAACGAGGCTCTGGAATGAAAACGAGGCTCTGGAATGAAAACGAGGCTCTGGATTGAAAACGAGGCTTAGTAATGAAAACGAGGCTCTGGAATGAAAACGAGGCTCTGGATTGAAACCGAGGCTCTGGAATGAAAACGAGGCAGCCGGTGGAGAGCAAGGCGGTAGCAGGTGGAGAGTAAGGAGGTAGCAGCTGGTGGAGAGCAAGGAGATAGCAGCGGGTGGAGAGCAAGGAAGTAGCAGGTGGAGAGCAAGGAGATAGCAGCGAGTGGAGAGCAAGGCGGTAGCAGGTGGAGAGTATGGAGGTAGCAGCGGCTGGAGAGCAAGGTGATAGCAGCGGGTGGAGAGCAAGGCGGTCGCAGGTGGAGCAAGGAGGTAGCAGCGGGTGAAGAGCAAGGAGATAGCAGCGGGTGGAGAGCAAGGCGGTAGCAGGTGGAGAGTAAGGAGGTAGAAGCTGGTGGAGAGCAAGGAGATAGCAGCGCGTGGAGAGCAAGGAGGTAGCAGCGGGTGGAGAGCAAGGAGATAGCAGCGGGTGGAGAGCAAGGCGGAAGCAGGTGGAGAGTAAGAAGGTAGCAGCTGGTGGAGAGCAAGGAGATAGCAGCGGGTGGAGAGCAAGGAGGTAGCAGGTGGAGAGCAAGGAGGTAGCAGCGGTTGGAGAGCAAGGAGATAGCAGCGGGTGGAGAGCAAGGAGGTAGCAGGTGGAGAGCAAGGAGTTACCAGCGGGTGGAGAGGAAGGAGATAGCAGCGGGTGGATACTTTCCTTTATTTCCCGTCAGTTTCCGTTACTTTTCATTAAATTCCGTTACTTTCCGAAAGTTTCCGTTGGTTTCCGTTACTTATCGTCAGTTTCCTAGTTTCCATTACTTGCGGACATTTACCGTCAGTTTCCGTTAGTTTCCGTTACTTTTCGTTAGTTTCCGTTATTATCCGACAGTTTCCGACACTTTCCGGCAGTTTCCGTTATTTCCCGTTAGTTTCCGTCATTTTCCGACAGTTTCCGTTGGTTTCCGTAACCTCCCGTCACTTTCAGTTAGTTTCCGTCACCTTCCGTTAGTTTCCGTTACTTTTCGTTAGTTTCAATCACTTTCCGTTAGTTTCCGACAGTTTCCGTTATTTCCCGTTAGTTTCCGTCACTTTCCGACGGTTTCCGTTAGTTTCCTTTAATTTCCGTTATTTTCCGGATGAAAACTAGGCTCTGTTACTTTCCGTCATATTCCGTTAGTTTCCGTCTCCTTCCGTTAGTTTCCGTCGCCTTCCGTTAGTTTCCGTTACTTTTCGTTAGTTTCCGTTATTTTCCGACAGTTTCCGTCACTTTCCGGCAGTTTCCGTTATTTCCCGTTAGTTTCCGTCAGTTTCCGTTGGTTTCCGTTACTTTCCGTCACTTTCCGTTAGTTTCCGTCACTTTCCGTTAGTTTCCGTTACTTTTCGTTAGTTTCCGTTATTTTCCGACAGTTTCCGTTAGTTTCCGGCATTTTCCGTTAGTTTCCGGCAGTTTCCGTTATTTCCCGTTAGTTTCCGTCTCTTTCCGACGGTTTCCGTTAGTTCCCTTTACTTTCCGTTATTTTCCGGATGAAAACGAGGCTCTGGATTGAAAACAAGGCTCTGGATTGAAAGCGAGGCTCTGGAATGAAAACGAGGCTCTGGAATGAAAACGAGGCTCTGGAATGAAAACGAGGCTCTGGATTGAAAACGAGGCTTAGTAATGAAAACGAGGCTCTGGAATGAAAACGAGGCTCTGGATTGAAACCGAGGCTCTGGAATGAAAACGAGGCAGCCGGTGGAGAGCAAGGCGGTAGCAGGTGGAGAGTAAGGAGGTAGCAGCTGGTGGAGAGCAAGGAGATAGCAGCGGGTGGAGAGCAAGGAAGTAGCAGGTGGAGAGCAAGGAGGTAGCAGCGGGTGGAGAGCAAGGAGATAGCAGCGGGTGGAGAGCAAGGCGGTAGCAGGTGGAGAGTAAGGAGGTAGCAGCTGGTGGAGAGCAAGGAGATAGCAGCGGGTGGAGAGCAAGGCGGTAGCAGGTGGAGAGTAAGGAGGTAGCAGCTGGTGGAGAGCAAGGAGATAGCAGCGCGTGGAGAGCAAGGAGGTAGCACGTGGAGAGCAAGGAGGTAGCAGCGGGTGGAGAGCAAGGAGATAGCAGCGGGTGGAGAGCAAGGCGGAAGCAGGTGGAGAGTAAGGAGGTAGCAGCTGGTGGAGAGCAAGTAGATAGCAGCGGGTGGAGAGCAAGGAGGTAGCAGGTGGAGAGCAAGGAGGTAGCAGCGGTTGGAGAGCAAGGAGATAGCAGCGGGTGGAGAGCAAGGAGGTAGCAGGTGGAGAGCAAGGAGTTAGCAGCGGGTGGAGAGGAAGGAGATAGCAGCGGGTGGAGAGCAAGGCGGTAGCAGGTGGAGAGCAAGGATGTAGCAGCGGGTGGAGATCAAGGAGATAGCAGCGAGTGGAGAGCAAGGCGGTAGCAGGTGGAGAGTAAGGAGGTAGCAGCGGCTGGAGAGCAAGGTGATAGCAGCGGGTGGAGAGCAAGGCGGTCGCAGGTGGAGCAAGGAGGTAGCAGCGGGTGAAGAGCAAGGAGATAGCAGCGGGTGGAGAGCAAGGAGGTAGCGGGTGGAGAGCAAGGAGATAGCAACGGGTGGAGAGCAAGGAGATAGCAGCGGGTGGATACTTTCCTTTATTTCCCGTCAGTTTCCGTTACTTTTCATTAAATTCCGTTACTTTCCGAAAGTTTCCGTTGGTTTCCGTTACTTATCGTCAGTTTCCTAGTTTCCATTACTTGCGGACATTTTCCGTCAGTTTCCGTTAGTTTCCGTTACTTTTCGTTAGTTTCCGTTATTATCCGACAGTTTCCGACACTTTCCGGCAGTTTTCGTTATTTCCCGTTAGTTTCCATCATTTTCCGACAGTTTCCGTTATTTCCCGTTAGTTTCCGTCACTTTCCGACGGTTTCCGTTAGTTTCCTTTAATTTCCGTTATTTTCCGGATGAAAACTAGGCTCTGTTACTTTCCGTCATATTCCGTTAGTTTCCGTCTCCTTCCGTTAGTTTCCGTCGCCTTCCGTTAGTTTCCGTTACTTTTCGTTAGTTTCCGTTATTTTCCGACAGTTTCCGTCACTTTCCGGCAGTTTCCGTTATTTCCCGTTAGTTTCCGTCAGTTTCCGTTGGTTTCCGTTACTTTCCGTCACTTTCCGTTAGTTTCCGTCACTTTCCGTTAGTTTCCGTTACTTTTCGTTAGTTTCCGTTATTTTCCGACAGTTTCCGTTAGTTTCCGGCATTTCCCGTTAGTTTCCGGCAGTTTCCGTTATTTCCCGTTAGTTTCCGTCTCTTTCCGACGGTTTCCGTTAGTTCCCTTTACTTTCCGTTATTTTCCGGATGAAAACGAGGCTCTGGATTGAAAACAAGGCTCTGGATTGAAAGCGAGGCTCTGGAATGAAAACGAGGCTCTGGAATGAAAACGAGGCTCTGGAATGAAAACGAGGCTCTGGATTGAAAACGAGGCTTAGTAATGAAAACGAGGCTCTGGAATGAAAACGAGGCTCTGGATTGAAACCGAGGCTCTGGAATGAAAACGAGGCAGCCGGTGGAGAGCAAGGCGGTAGCAGGTGGAGAGTAAGGAGGTAGCAGCTGGTGGAGAGCAAGGAGATAGCAGCGGGTGGAGAGCAAGGAAGTAGCAGGTGGAGAGCAAGGAGATAGCAGCGAGTGGAGAGCAAGGCGGTAGCAGGTGGAGAGTATGGAGGTAGCAGCGGCTGGAGAGCAAGGAGATAGCAGCGGGTGGAGAGCAAGGCGGTCGCAGGTGGAGCAAGGAGGTAGTAGCGGGTGGAGAGCAAGGAGATAGCAGCGGGTGGAGAGCAAGGCGGTAGCAGGTGGAGAGTAAGGAGGTAGCAGCTGGTGGAGAGCAAGGAGATAGCAGCGGGTGGAGAGCAAGGAGGTAGCAGGTGGAGAGCAAGGAGTTACCAGCGGGTGGAGAGGAAGGAGATAGCAGCGGGTGGAGAGCAAGGCGGTAGCAGGTGGAGAGCAAGGATGTAGCAGCGGGTGGAGAGCAAGGAGATAGCAGCGAGTGGAGAGCAAGGCGGTAGCAGGTGGAGAGTAAGGAGGTAGCAGCGACTGGAGAGCAAGGTGATAGCAGCGGGTGGAGAGCAAGGCGGTCGCAGGTGGAGCAAGGAGGTAGCAGCGGGTGAAGAGCAAGGAGATGGCAGCGGGTGGAGAGCAAGGAGGTAGCGGGTGGAGAGCAAGGAGATAGCAACGGGTGGAGAGCAAGGAGATAGCAGCGGGTGGATACTTTCCTTTATTTCCCGTCAGTTTCCGTTACTTTTCATTAAATTCCGTTACTTTCCGAAAGTTTCCGTTGGTTTCCGTTACTTATCGTCAGTTTCCTAGTTTCCATTACTTGCGGACATTTTCCGTCAGTTTCCGTTAGTTTCCGTTACTTTTCGTTTGTTTCCGTTATTATCCGACAGTTTCCGACACTTTCCGGCAGTTTCCGTTATTTCCCGTTAGTTTCCGTCATTTTCCGACAGTTTCCGTTGGTTTCCGTAACCTCCCGTCACTTTCAGTTTGTTTCCGTCACCTTCCGTTAGTTTCCGTTACTTTTCGTTAGTTTCAATCACTTTCCGTTAGTTTCCGACAGTTTCCGTTAGTTCCCTTTACTTTCCGTTATTTTCCGGATGAAAACGAGGCTCTGGATTGAAAACAAGGCTCTGGATTGAAATCGAGGCTCTGGAATGAAAACGAGGCTCTGGAATGAAAACGAGGCTCTGGAATGAAAACGAGGCTCTGGATTGAAAACGAGGCTTAGTAATGAGAACGAGGCTCTGGAATGAAAACGAGGCTCTGTATTGAAACCGAGGCTCTGGAATGAAAACGAGGCAGCCGGTGGAGAGCAAGGCGGTAGCAGGTGGAGAGTAAGGAGGTAGCAGCTGGTGGAGAGCAAGGAGATAGCAGCGGGTGGAGAGCAAGGAAGTAGCAGGTGGAGAGCAAGGAGATAGCAGCGGGTGGAGAGCAAGGCGGTAGCAGGTGGAGAGTAAGGAGGTAGCAGCTGGTGGAGAGCAAGGAGATAGCAGCGGGTGGAGAGAAAGGCGGTAGCAGGTGGAGAGTAAGGAGGTAGCAGCTGGTGGAGAGCAAGGAGATAGCAGCGCGTGGAGAGCAAGGAGGTAGCACGTGGAGAGCAAGGAGGTAGCAGCGGGTGGAGAGCAAGGAGATAGCAGCGGGTGGAGAGCAAGGCGGAAGCAGGTGGAGAGTAAGGAGGTAGCAGCTGGTGGAGAGCAAGTAGATAGCAGCGGGTGGAGAGCAAGGAGGTAGCAGGTGGAGAGCAAGGAGGTAGCAGCGGTTGGAGAGCAAGGAGATAGCAGCGGGTGGAGAGCAAGGAGGTAGCAGGTGGAGAGCAAGGAGTTAGCAGCGGGTGGAGAGGAAGGAGATAGCAGCGGGTGGAGAGCAAGGCGGTAGCAGGTGGAGAGCAAGGATGTAGCAGCGGGTGGAGAGCAAGGAGATAGCAGCGAGTGGAGAGCAAGGCGGTAGCAGGTGGAGAGTAAGGAGGTAGCAGCGGCTGGAGAGCAAGGTGATAGCAGCGGGTGGAGAGCAAGGCGGTCGCAGGTGGAGCAAGGAGGTAGCAGCGGGTGAAGAGCAAGGAGATAGCAGCGGGTGGAGAGCAAGGCGGTAGCAGGTGGAGAGTAAGGAGGTAGAAGCTGGTGGAGAGCAAGGAGATAGCAGCGCGTGGAGAGCAAGGAGGTAGCAGCGGGTGGAGAGCAAGGAGATAGCAGCGGGTGGAGAGCAAGGCGGAAGCAGGTGGAGAGTAAGAAGGTAGCAGCTGGTGGAGAGCAAGGAGATAGCAGCGGGTGGAGAGCAAGGAGGTAGCAGGTGGAGAGCAAGGAGGTAGCAGCGGTTGGAGAGCAAGGAGATAGCAGCGGGTGGAGAGCAAGGAGGTAGCAGGTGGAGAGCAAGGAGTTACCAGCGTGTGGAGAGGAAGGAGATAGCAGCGGGTGGATACTTTCCTTTATTTCCCGTCAGTTTCCGTTACTTTCCGAAAGTTTCCGTTGGTTTCCGTTACTTATCGTCAGTTTCCTAGTTTCCATTACTTGCGGACATTTTCCGTCAGTTTCCGTTAGTTTCCGTTACTTTTCGTTAGTTTCCCTTATTTTCCGACAGTTTCCATCACTTTCCGACGGTTTCCGTCACTTTCCGGCATTTTCCGTTATTTCCCGTTAGTTTCCGTCACTTTCCGACAGTTTCCGTTGGTTTCCGTAACCTCCCGTCACTTTCAGTTAGTTTCCGTCACCTTCCGTTAGTTTCCGTTACTTTTCGTTAGTTTCAATCACTTTCCGTTAGTTTCCGACAGTTTCCGTTATTTCCCGTTAGTTTCCGTCACTTTCCGACGGTTTCCGTTAGTTTCCTTTAATTTCCGTTATTTTCCGGATGAAAACTAGGCTCTGTTACTTTCCGTCATATTCCGTTAGTTTCCGTCTCCTTCCGTTAGTTTCCGTCGCCTTCCGTTGGTTTCCGTTACTTTTCGTTAGTTTCCGTTATTTTCCGACAGTTTCCGTCACTTTCCGGCAGTTTCCGTTATTTCCCGTTAGTTTCCGTCAGTTTCCGTTGGTTTCCGTTACTTTCCGTCACTTTCCGTTAGTTTCCGTCACTTTCCGTTAGTTTCCGTTACTTTTCGTTAGTTTCCGTTATTTTCCGACAGTTTCCGTTAGTTTCCGGCATTTTCCGTTAGTTTCCGGCAGTTTCCGTTATTTCCCGTTAGTTTCCGTCTCTTTCCGACGGTTTCCGTTAGTTCCCTTTACTTTCCGTTATTTTCCGGATGAAAACGAGGCTCTGGATTGAAAACAAGGCTCTGGATTGAAAGCGAGGCTCTGGAATGAAAACGAGGCTCTGGAATGAAAACGAGGCTCTGGAATGAAAACGAGGCTCTGGATTGAAAACGAGGCTTAGTAATGAAAACGAGGCTCTGGAATGAAAACGAGGCTCTGGATTGAAACCGAGGCTCTGGAATGAAAACGAGGCAGCCGGTGGAGAGCAAGGCGGTAGCAGGTGGAGAGTAAGGAGGTAGCAGCTGGTGGAGAGCAAGGAGATAGCAGCGGGTGGAGAGCAAGGAAGTAGCAGGTGGAGAGCAAGGAGGTAGCAGCGAGTGGAGAGCAAGGAGATAGCAGCGGGTGGAGAGCAAGGCGGTAGCTGGTGGAGAGTAAGGAGGTAGCAGCTGGTGGAGAGCAAGGAGATAGCAGCGGGTGGAGAGCAAGGCGGTAGCAGGTGGAGAGCAAGGAGGTAGCAGCGGGTGAAGAGCAAGGAGATAGCAGCGGGTGGAGAGCAAGGAGGTAGCGGGTGGAGAGCAAGGAGATAGCAACGGGTGGAGAGCAAGGAGATAGCAGCGGGTGGATACTTTCCTTTATTTCCCGTCAGTTTCCGTTACTTTTCATTAAATTCCGTTACTTTCCGAAAGTTTCCGTTGGTTTCCGTTACTTATCGTCAGTTTCCTAGTTTCCATTACTTGCGGACATTTTCCGTCAGTTTCCGTTAGTTTCCGTTACTTTTCGTTAGTTTCCGTTATTATCCGACAGTTTCCGACACTTTCCGGCAGTTTTCGTTATTTCCCGTTAGTTTCCATCATTTTCCGACAGTTTCCGTTATTTCCCGTTAGTTTCCGTCACTTTCCGACGGTTTCCGTTAGTTTCCTTTAATTTCCGTTATTTTCCGGATGAAAACTAGGCTCTGTTACTTTCCGTCATATTCCGTTAGTTTCCGTCTCCTTCCGTTAGTTTCCGTCGCCTTCCGTTAGTTTCCGTTACTTTTCGTTGGTTTCCGTTATTTTCCGACAGTTTCCGTCACTTTCCGGCAGTTTCCGTTATTTCCCGTTAGTTTCCGTCAGTTTCCGTTGGTTTCCGTTACTTTCCGTCACTTTCCGTTAGTTTCCGTCACTTTCCGTTAGTTTCCGTTACTTTTCGTTAGTTTCCGTTATTTTCCGACAGTTTCCGTTAGTTTCCGGCATTTCCCGTTAGTTTCCGGCAGTTTCCGTTATTTCCCGTTAGTTTCCGTCTCTTTCCGACGGTTTCCGTTAGTTCCCTTTACTTTCCGTTATTTTCCGGATGAAAACGAGGCTCTGGATTGAAAACAAGGCTCTGGATTGAAAGCGAGGCTCTGGAATGAAAACGAGGCTCTGGAATGAAAACGAGGCTCTGGAATGAAAACGAGGCTCTGGATTGAAAACGAGGCTTAGTAATGAAAACGAGGCTCTGGAATGAAAACGAGGCTCTGGATTGAAACCGAGGCTCTGGAATGAAAACGAGGCAGCCGGTGGAGAGCAAGGCGGTAGCAGGTGGAGAGTAAGGAGGTAGCAGCTGGTGGAGAGCAAGGAGATAGCAGCGGGTGGAGAGCAAGGAAGTAGCAGGTGGAGAGCAAGGAGATAGCAGCGAGTGGAGAGCAAGGCGGTAGCAGGTGGAGAGTAAGGAGGTAGAAGCTGGTGGAGAGCAAGGAGATAGCAGCGCGTGGAGAGCAAGGAGGTAGCAGCGGGTGGAGAGCAAGGAGATAGCAGCGGGTGGAGAGCAAGGCGGAAGCAGGTGGAGAGTAAGAAGGTAGCAGCTGGTGGAGAGCAAGGAGATAGCAGCGGGTGGAGAGCAAGGAGGTAGCAGGTGGAGAGCAAGGAGGTAGCAGCGGTTGGAGAGCAAGGAGATAGCAGCGGGTGGAGAGCAAGGAGGTAGCAGGTGGAGAGCAAGGAGTTACCAGCGGGTGGAGAGGAAGGAGATAGCAGCGGGTGGAGAGCAAGGCGGTAGCAGGTGGAGAGCAAGGATGTAGCAGCGGGTGGAGAGCAAGGAGATAGCAGCGAGTGGAGAGCAAGGCGGTAGCAGGTGGAGAGTAAGGAGGTAGCAGCGGCTGGAGAGCAAGGTGATAGCAGCGGGTGGAGAGCAAGGCGGTCGCAGGTGGAGCAAGGAGGTAGCAGCGGGTGAAGAGCAAGGAGATAGCAGCGGGTGGAGAGCAAGGAGGTAGCGGGTGGAGAGCAAGGAGATAGCAACGGGTGGAGAGCAAGGAGATAGCAGCGGGTGGATACTTTCCTTTATTTCCCGTCAGTTTCCGTTACTTTTCATTAAATTCCGTTACTTTCCGAAAGTTTCCGTTGGTTTCCGTTACTTATCGTCAGTTTCCTAGTTTCCATTACTTGCGGACATTTTCCGTCAGTTTCCGTTAGTTTCCGTTACTTTTCGTTAGTTTCCGTTATTATCCGACAGTTTCCGACACTTTCCGGCAGTTTCCGTTATTTCCCGTTAGTTTCCGTCATTTTCCGACAGTTTCCGTTGGTTTCCGTAACCTCCCGTCACTTTCAGTTAGTTTCCGTCACCCTCCGTTAGTTTCCGTTACTTTTCGTTAGTTTCAATCACTTTCCGTTAGTTTCCGACAGTTTCCGTTATTTCCCGTTAGTTTCCGTCACTTTCCGACGGTTTCCGTTAGTTTCCTTTAATTTCCGTTATTTTCCGGATGAAAACTAGGCTCTGTTACTTTCCGTCATATTCCGTTAGTTTCCGTCTCCTTCCGTTAGTTTCCGTCGCCTTCCGTTAGTTTCCGTTACTTTTCGTTAGTTTCCGTTATTTTCCGACAGTTTCCGTCACTTTCCGGCAGTTTCCGTTATTTCCCGTTAGTTTCCGTCAGTTTCCGTTGGTTTCCGTTACTTTCCGTCACTTTCCGTTAGTTTCCGTCACTTTCCGTTAGTTTCCGTTACTTTTCGTTAGTTTCCGTTATTTTCCGACAGTTTCCGTTAGTTTCCGGCATTTTCCGTTAGTTTCCGGCAGTTTCCGTTATTTCCCGTTAGTTTCCGTCTCTTTCCGACGGTTTCCGTTAGTTCCCTTTACTTTCCGTTATTTTCCGGATGGAAACGAGGCTCTGGATTGAAAACAAGGCTCTGGATTGAAAGCGAGGCTCTGGAATGAAAACGAGGCTCTGGAATGAAAACGAGGCTCTGGAATGAAAACGAGGCTCTGGATTGAAAACGAGGCTTAGTAATGAAAACGAGGCTCTGGAATGAAAACGAGGCTCTGGATTGAAACCGAGGCTCTGGAATGAAAACGAGGCAGCCGGTGGAGAGCAAGGCGGTAGCAGGTGGAGAGTAAGGAGGTAGCAGCTGGTGGAGAGCAAGTAGATAGCAGCGGGTGGAGAGCAAGGAGGTAGCAGGTGGAGAGCAAGGAGGTAGCAGCGGTTGGAGAGCAAGGAGATAGCAGCGGGTGGAGAGCAAGGAGGTAGCAGGTGGAGAGCAAGGAGTTAGCAGCGGGTGGAGAGGAAGGAGATAGCAGCGGGTGGAGAGCAAGGCGGTAGCAGGTGGAGAGCAAGGATGTAGCAGCGGGTGGAGATCAAGGAGATAGCAGCGAGTGGAGAGCAAGGCGGTAGCAGGTGGAGAGTAAGGAGGTAGCAGCGGCTGGAGAGCAAGGTGATAGCAGCGGGTGGAGAGCAAGGCGGTCGCAGGTGGAGCAAGGAGGTAGCAGCGGGTGAAGAGCAAGGAGATAGCAGCGGGTGGAGAGCAAGGAGGTAGCGGGTGGAGAGCAAGGAGATAGCAACGGGTGGAGAGCAAGGAGATAGCAGCGGGTGGATACTTTCCTTTATTTCCCGTCAGTTTCCGTTACTTTTCATTAAATTCCGTTACTTTCCGAAAGTTTCCGTTGGTTTCCGTTACTTATCGTCAGTTTCCTAGTTTCCATTACTTGCGGACATTTTCCGTCAGTTTCCGTTAGTTTCCGTTACTTTTCGTTAGTTTCCGTTATTATCCGACAGTTTCCGACACTTTCCGGCAGTTTTCGTTATTTCCCGTTAGTTTCCATCATTTTCCGACAGTTTCCGTTATTTCCCGTTAGTTTCCGTCACTTTCCGACGGTTTCCGTTAGTTTCCTTTAATTTCCGTTATTTTCCGGATGAAAACTAGGCTCTGTTACTTTCCGTCATATTCCGTTAGTTTCCGTCTCCTTCCGTTAGTTTCCGTCGCCTTCCGTTAGTTTCCGTTACTTTTCGTTAGTTTCCGTTATTTTCCGACAGTTTCCGTCACTTTCCGGCAGTTTCCGTTATTTCCCGTTAGTTTCCGTCAGTTTCCGTTGGTTTCCGTTACTTTCCGTCACTTTCCGTTAGTTTCCGTCACTTTCCGTTAGTTTCCGTTACTTTTCGTTAGTTTCCGTTATTTTCCGACAGTTTCCGTTAGTTTCCGGCATTTCCCGTTAGTTTCCGGCAGTTTCCGTTATTTCCCGTTAGTTTCCGTCTCTTTCCGACGGTTTCCGTTAGTTCCCTTTACTTTCCGTTATTTTCCGGATGAAAACGAGGCTCTGGATTGAAAACAAGGCTCTGGATTGAAAGCGAGGCTCTGGAATGAAAACGAGGCTCTGGAATGAAAACGAGGCTCTGGAATGAAAACGAGGCTCTGGATTGAAAACGAGGCTTAGTAATGAAAACGAGGCTCTGGAATGAAAACGAGGCTCTGGATTGAAACCGAGGCTCTGGAATGAAAACGAGGCAGCCGGTGGAGAGCAAGGCGGTAGCAGGTGGAGAGTAAGGAGGTAGCAGCTGGTGGAGAGCAAGGAGATAGCAGCGGGTGGAGAGCAAGGAAGTAGCAGGTGGAGAGCAAGGAGATAGCAGCGAGTGGAGAGCAAGGCGGTAGCAGGTGGAGAGTATGGAGGTAGCAGCGGCTGGAGAGCAAGGAGATAGCAGCGGGTGGAGAGCAAGGCGGTCGCAGGTGGAGCAAGGAGGTAGTAGCGGGTGGAGAGCAAGGAGATAGCAGCGGGTGGAGAGCAAGGCGGTAGCAGGTGGAGAGTAAGGAGGTAGCAGCTGGTGGAGAGCAAGGAGATAGCAGCGGGTGGAGAGCAAGGAGGTAGCAGGTGGAGAGCAAGGAGTTACCAGCGGGTGGAGAGGAAGGAGATAGCAGCGGGTGGAGAGCAAGGCGGTAGCAGGTGGAGAGCAAGGATGTAGCAGCGGGTGGAGAGCAAGGAGATAGCAGCGAGTGGAGAGCAAGGCGGTAGCAGGTGGAGAGTAAGGAGGTAGCAGCGACTGGAGAGCAAGGTGATAGCAGCGGGTGGAGAGCAAGGCGGTCGCAGGTGGAGCAAGGAGGTAGCAGCGGGTGAAGAGCAAGGAGATGGCAGCGGGTGGAGAGCAAGGAGGTAGCGGGTGGAGAGCAAGGAGATAGCAACGGGTGGAGAGCAAGGAGATAGCAGCGGGTGGATACTTTCCTTTATTTCCCGTCAGTTTCCGTTACTTTTCATTAAATTCCGTTACTTTCCGAAAGTTTCCGTTGGTTTCCGTTACTTATCGTCAGTTTCCTAGTTTCCATTACTTGCGGACATTTTCCGTCAGTTTCCGTTAGTTTCCGTTACTTTTCGTTTGTTTCCGTTATTATCCGACAGTTTCCGACACTTTCCGGCAGTTTCCGTTATTTCCCGTTAGTTTCCGTCATTTTCCGACAGTTTCCGTTGGTTTCCGTAACCTCCCGTCACTTTCAGTTTGTTTCCGTCACCTTCCGTTAGTTTCCGTTACTTTTCGTTAGTTTCAATCACTTTCCGTTAGTTTCCGACAGTTTCCGTTAGTTCCCTTTACTTTCCGTTATTTTCCGGATGAAAACGAGGCTCTGGATTGAAAACAAGGCTCTGGATTGAAATCGAGGCTCTGGAATGAAAACGAGGCTCTGGAATGAAAACGAGGCTCTGGAATGAAAACGAGGCTCTGGATTGAAAACGAGGCTTAGTAATGAGAACGAGGCTCTGGAATGAAAACGAGGCTCTGTATTGAAACCGAGGCTCTGGAATGAAAACGAGGCAGCCGGTGGAGAGCAAGGCGGTAGCAGGTGGAGAGTAAGGAGGTAGCAGCTGGTGGAGAGCAAGGAGATAGCAGCGGGTGGAGAGCAAGGAAGTAGCAGGTGGAGAGCAAGGAGATAGCAGCGGGTGGAGAGCAAGGCGGTAGCAGGTGGAGAGTAAGGAGGTAGCAGCTGGTGGAGAGCAAGGAGATAGCAGCGGGTGGAGAGAAAGGCGGTAGCAGGTGGAGAGTAAGGAGGTAGCAGCTGGTGGAGAGCAAGGAGATAGCAGCGCGTGGAGAGCAAGGAGGTAGCACGTGGAGAGCAAGGAGGTAGCAGCGGGTGGAGAGCAAGGAGATAGCAGCGGGTGGAGAGCAAGGCGGAAGCAGGTGGAGAGTAAGGAGGTAGCAGCTGGTGGAGAGCAAGTAGATAGCAGCGGGTGGAGAGCAAGGAGGTAGCAGGTGGAGAGCAAGGAGGTAGCAGCGGTTGGAGAGCAAGGAGATAGCAGCGGGTGGAGAGCAAGGAGGTAGCAGGTGGAGAGCAAGGAGTTAGCAGCGGGTGGAGAGGAAGGAGATAGCAGCGGGTGGAGAGCAAGGCGGTAGCAGGTGGAGAGCAAGGATGTAGCAGCGGGTGGAGAGCAAGGAGATAGCAGCGAGTGGAGAGCAAGGCGGTAGCAGGTGGAGAGTAAGGAGGTAGCAGCGGCTGGAGAGCAAGGTGATAGCAGCGGGTGGAGAGCAAGGCGGTCGCAGGTGGAGCAAGGAGGTAGCAGCGGGTGAAGAGCAAGGAGATAGCAGCGGGTGGAGAGCAAGGCGGTAGCAGGTGGAGAGTAAGGAGGTAGAAGCTGGTGGAGAGCAAGGAGATAGCAGCGCGTGGAGAGCAAGGAGGTAGCAGCGGGTGGAGAGCAAGGAGATAGCAGCGGGTGGAGAGCAAGGCGGAAGCAGGTGGAGAGTAAGAAGGTAGCAGCTGGTGGAGAGCAAGGAGATAGCAGCGGGTGGAGAGCAAGGAGGTAGCAGGTGGAGAGCAAGGAGGTAGCAGCGGTTGGAGAGCAAGGAGATAGCAGCGGGTGGAGAGCAAGGAGGTAGCAGGTGGAGAGCAAGGAGTTACCAGCGTGTGGAGAGGAAGGAGATAGCAGCGGGTGGATACTTTCCTTTATTTCCCGTCAGTTTCCGTTACTTTCCGAAAGTTTCCGTTGGTTTCCGTTACTTATCGTCAGTTTCCTAGTTTCCATTACTTGCGGACATTTTCCGTCAGTTTCCGTTAGTTTCCGTTACTTTTCGTTAGTTTCCGTTATTATCCGACAGTTTCCGACACTTTCCGGCAGTTTCCGTTATTTCCCGTTAGTTTCCGTCATTTTCCGACAGTTTCCGTTGGTTTCCGTAACCTCCCGTCACTTTCAGTTAGTTTCCGTCACCTTCCGTTAGTTTCCGTTACTTTTCGTTAGTTTCAATCACTTTCCGTTAGTTTCCGACAGTTTCCGTTATTTCCCGTTAGTTTCCGTCACTTTCCGACGGTTTCCGTTAGTTTCCTTTAATTTCCGTTATTTTCCGGATGAAAACTAGGCTCTGTTACTTTCCGTCATATTCCGTTAGTTTCCGTCTCCTTCCGTTAGTTTCCGTCGCCTTCCGTTAGTTTCCGTTACTTTTCGTTAGTTTCCGTTATTTTCCGACAGTTTCCGTCACTTTCCGGCAGTTTCCGTTATTTCCCGTTAGTTTCCGTCAGTTTCCGTTGGTTTCCGTTACTTTCCGTCACTTTCCGTTAGTTTCCGTCACTTTCCGTTAGTTTCCGTTACTTTTCGTTAGTTTCCGTTATTTTCCGACAGTTTCCGTTAGTTTCCGGCATTTCCGTTAGTTTCCGGCAGTTTCCGTTATTTCCCGTTAGTTTCCGTCTCTTTCCGACGGTTTCCGTTAGTTCCCTTTACTTTCCGTTATTTTCCGGATGAAAACGAGGCTCTGGATTGAAAACAAGGCTCTGGATTGAAAGCGAGGCTCTGGAATGAAAACGAGGCTCTGGAATGAAAACGAGGCTCTGGAATGAAAACGAGGCTCTGGATTGAAAACGAGGCTTAGTAATGAAAACGAGGCTCTGGAATGAAAACGAGGCTCTGGATTGAAACCGAGGCTCTGGAATGAAAACGAGGCAGCCGGTGGAGAGCAAGGCGGTAGCAGGTGGAGAGTAAGGAGGTAGCAGCTGGTGGAGAGCAAGGAGATAGCAGCGGGTGGAGAGCAAGGAAGTAGCAGGTGGAGAGCAAGGAGGTAGCAGCGAGTGGAGAGCAAGGAGATAGCAGCGGGTGGAGAGCAAGGCGGTAGCTGGTGGAGAGTAAGGAGGTAGCAGCTGGTGGAGAGCAAGGAGATAGCAGCGGGTGGAGAGCAAGGCGGTAGCAGGTGGAGAGCAAGGAGGTAGCAGCGGGTGAAGAGCAAGGAGATAGCAGCGGGTGGAGAGCAAGGAGGTAGCGGGTGGAGAGCAAGGAGATAGCAACGGGTGGAGAGCAAGGAGATAGCAGCGGGTGGATACTTTCCTTTATTTCCCGTCAGTTTCCGTTACTTTTCATTAAATTCCGTTACTTTCCGAAAGTTTCCGTTGGTTTCCGTTACTTATCGTCAGTTTCCTAGTTTCCATTACTTGCGGACATTTTCCGTCAGTTTCCGTTAGTTTCCGTTACTTTTCGTTAGTTTCCGTTATTATCCGACAGTTTCCGACACTTTCCGGCAGTTTTCGTTATTTCCCGTTAGTTTCCATCATTTTCCGACAGTTTCCGTTATTTCCCGTTAGTTTCCGTCACTTTCCGACGGTTTCCGTTAGTTTCCTTTAATTTCCGTTATTTTCCGGATGAAAACTAGGCTCTGTTACTTTCCGTCATATTCCGTTAGTTTCCGTCTCCTTCCGTTAGTTTCCGTCGCCTTCCGTTAGTTTCCGTTACTTTTCGTTGGTTTCCGTTATTTTCCGACAGTTTCCGTCACTTTCCGGCAGTTTCCGTTATTTCCCGTTAGTTTCCGTCAGTTTCCGTTGGTTTCCGTTACTTTCCGTCACTTTCCGTTAGTTTCCGTCACTTTCCGTTAGTTTCCGTTACTTTTCGTTAGTTTCCGTTATTTTCCGACAGTTTCCGTTAGTTTCCGGCATTTCCCGTTAGTTTCCGGCAGTTTCCGTTATTTCCCGTTAGTTTCCGTCTCTTTCCGACGGTTTCCGTTAGTTCCCTTTACTTTCCGTTATTTTCCGGATGAAAACGAGGCTCTGGATTGAAAACAAGGCTCTGGATTGAAAGCGAGGCTCTGGAATGAAAACGAGGCTCTGGAATGAAAACGAGGCTCTGGAATGAAAACGAGGCTCTGGATTGAAAACGAGGCTTAGTAATGAAAACGAGGCTCTGGAATGAAAACGAGGCTCTGGATTGAAACCGAGGCTCTGGAATGAAAACGAGGCAGCCGGTGGAGAGCAAGGCGGTAGCAGGTGGAGAGTAAGGAGGTAGCAGCTGGTGGAGAGCAAGGAGATAGCAGCGGGTGGAGAGCAAGGAAGTAGCAGGTGGAGAGCAAGGAGATAGCAGCGAGTGGAGAGCAAGGCGGTAGCAGGTGGAGAGTATGGAGGTAGCAGCGGCTGGAGAGCAAGGAGATAGCAGCGGGTGGAGAGCAAGGCGGTCGCAGGTGGAGCAAGGAGGTAGTAGCGGGTGGAGAGCAAGGAGATAGCAGCGGGTGGAGAGCAAGGCGGTAGCAGGTGGAGAGTAAGGAGGTAGCAGCTGGTGGAGAGCAAGGAGATAGCAGCGGGTGGAGAGCAAGGAGGTAGCAGGTGGAGAGCAAGGAGGTAGCAGCGGGTGGAGAGGAAGGAGATAGCAGCGGGTGGAGAGCAAGGCGGTAGCAGGTGGAGAGGAAGGATGTAGCAGCGGGTGGATAGCAAGGAGATAGCAGCGAGTGGAGAGCAAGGCGGTAGCAGGTGGAGAGTAAGGAGGTAGCAGCGGCTGTAGAGCAAGGAGATAGCAGCGGGTGGAGAGCAAGGCGGTCGCAGGTGGAGCAAGGAGGTAGCAGCGGGTGAAGAGCAAGGAGATAGCAGCGGGTGGAGAGCAAGGAGGTAGCGGGTGGAGAGCAAGGAGATAGCAACGGGTGGAGAGCAAGGAGATAGCAGCGGGTGGATACTTTCCTTTACTTCCCGTCAGTTTCCGTTACTTTTCATTAATTTCCGTTACTTTCCGAAAGTTTCCGTTGGTTTCCGTTACTTATCGTCAGTTTCCTAGTTTCCATTACTTTCGGACATTTTCCGTTAGTTTCCGTCACCTTCCGTTAGTTTCCGTTACTTTTCGTCAGTTTCCGTTACTTTTCGACAGTTTCCGTCACTTTCCGTTAGTTTCCGTTGGTTTCCGTTACTTTCCGTCACTTTCCGACAGTTTCCGTTAGTTTCCTTTACTTTCCGTTATTTTCCGGATGAAAACGAGTCTCTGGATTGAAAACGTGGCTCTGGATTGAAAACGAGGCTCTGTTACTTTCCGTCATATTCCGTTAGTTTCCGTCACCTTCCGTTAGTTTCCGTCTCCTTCCGCTATTTTCCGTTACTTTTCGTTAGTTTCCGTTATTTTCCGACAGTTTCCGTCACTTTCCGGCTGTTTCCGTAATTTCCCGTTATTTCCCGTTATTTCCGTTATTTCCGTTATTTTCCGTCACTTTCCGAAAAGTTTCCGTTGGTTTCCGTTACTTTCCGTCTCCTTCCGTTAGTTTCCGTCGCCTTCCGTTAGTTTCCGTTACTTTTCGTTAGTTTCCGTTATTTTCCGACAGTTTCCGTCACTTTCCGGCAGTTTCCGTTATTTCCCGTTAGTTTCCGTCAGTTTCCGTTGGTTTCCGTTACTTTCCGTCACTTTCCGTTAGTTTCCGTCACTTTCCGTTAGTTTCCGTTACTTTTCGTTAGTTTCCGTTATTTTCCGACAGTTTCCGTTAGTTTCCGGCATTTTCCGTTAGTTTCCGGCAGTTTCCGTTATTTCCCGTTAGTTTCCGTCTCTTTCCGACGGTTTCCGTTAGTTCCCTTTACTTTCCGTTATTTTCCGGATGAAAACGAGGCTCTGGATTGAAAACAAGGCTCTGGATTGAAAGCGAGGCTCTGGAATGAAAACGAGGCTCTGGAATGAAAACGAGGCTCTGGAATGAAAACGAGGCTCTGGATTGAAAACGAGGCTTAGTAATGAAAACGAGGCTCTGGAATGAAAACGAGGCTCTGGATTGAAACCGAGGCTCTGGAATGAAAACGAGGCAGCCGGTGGAGAGCAAGGCGGTAGCAGGTGGAGAGTAAGGAGGTAGCAGCTGGTGGAGAGCAAGGAGATAGCAGCGGGTGGAGAGCAAGGAAGTAGCAGGTGGAGAGCAAGGAGATAGCAGCGAGTGGAGAGCAAGGCGGTAGCAGGTGGAGAGTATGGAGGTAGCAGCGGCTGGAGAGCAAGGAGATAGCAGCGGGTGGAGAGCAAGGCGGTCGCAGGTGGAGCAAGGAGGTAGTAGCGGGTGGAGAGCAAGGAGATAGCAGCGGGTGGAGAGCAAGGCGGTAGCAGGTGGAGAGTAAGGAGGTAGCAGCTGGTGGAGAGCAAGGAGATAGCAGCGGGTGGAGAGCAAGGAGGTAGCAGGTGGAGAGCAAGGAGTTACCAGCGGGTGGAGAGGAAGGAGATAGCAGCGGGTGGAGAGCAAGGCGGTAGCAGGTGGAGAGCAAGGATGTAGCAGCGGGTGGAGAGCAAGGAGATAGCAGCGAGTGGAGAGCAAGGCGGTAGCAGGTGGAGAGTAAGGAGGTAGCAGCGGCTGGAGAGCAAGGTGATAGCAGCGGGTGGAGAGCAAGGCGGTCGCAGGTGGAGCAAGGAGGTAGCAGCGGGTGGAGAGCAAGGAGGTAGCAGGTGGAGAGCAAGGAGTTAGCAGCGGGTGGAGAGGAAGGAGATAGCAGCGTGTGGAGAGCAAGGCGGTAGCAGGTGGAGAGCAAGGATGTAGCAGCGGGTGGAGAGCAAGGAGATAGCAGCGAGTGGAGAGCAAGGCGGTAGCAGGTGGAGAGTAAGGAGGTAGCAGCGGCTGGAGAGCAAGGTGATAGCAGCGGGTGGAGAGCAAGGCGGTCGCAGGTGGAGCAAGGAGGTAGCAGCGGGTGAAGAGCAAGGAGATAGCAGCGGGTGGAGAGCAAGGCGATAGCAGGTGGAGAGTAAGGAGGTAGAAGCTGGTGGAGAGCAAGGAGATAGCAGCGCGTGGAGAGCAAGGAGGTAGCAGCGGGTGGAGAGCAAGGAGATAGCAGCGGGTGGAGAGCAAGGCGGAAGCAGGTGGAGAGTAAGAAGGTAGCAGCTGGTGGAGAGCAAGGAGATAGCAGCGGGTGGAGAGCAAGGAGGTAGCAGGTGGAGAGCAAGGAGGTAGCAGCGGTTGGAGAGCAAGGAGATAGCAGCGGGTGGAGAGCAAGGCGGTAGCAGGTGGAGAGCAAGGAGTTACCAGCGGGTGGAGAGGAAGGAGATAGCAGCGGGTGGAGAGCAAGGCGGTAGCAGGTGGAGAGCAAGGATGTAGCAGCGGGTGGAGAGCAAGGAGATAGCAGCGAGTGGAGAGCAAGGCGGTAGCAGGTGGAGAGTAAGGAGGTAGCAGCGGCTGGAGAGCAAGGTGATAGCAGCGGGTGGAGAGCAAGGCGGTCGCAGGTGGAGCAAGGAGGTAGCAGCGGGTGAAGAGCAAGGAGATAGCAGCGGGTGGAGAGCAAGGAGGTAGCGGGTGGAGAGCAAGGAGATAGCAACGGGTGGAGAGCAAGGAGATAGCAGCGGGTGGATACTTTCCTTTATTTCCCGTCAGTTTCCGTTACTTTTCATTAAATTCCGTTACTTTTCGAAAGTTTCCGTTGGTTTCCGTTACTTATCGTCAGTTTCCTAGTTTCCATTACTTGCGGACATTTTCCGTCAGTTTCCGTTAGTTTCCGTTACTTTTCGTTAGTTTCCGTTATTATCCGACAGTTTCCGACACTTTCCGGCAGTTTCCGTTATTTCCCGTTAGTTTCCGTCATTTTCCGACAGTTTCCGTTGGTTTCCGTAACCTCCCGTCACTTTCAGTTAGTTTCCGTCACCTTCCGTTAGTTTCCGTTACTTTTCGTTAGTTTCAATCACTTTCCGTTAGTTTCCGACAGTTTCCGTTATTTCCCGTTAGTTTCCGTCACTTTCCGACGGTTTCCGTTAGTTTCCTTTAATTTCCGTTATTTTCCGGATGAAAACTAGGCTCTGTTACTTTCCGTCATATTCCGTTAGTTTCCGTCTCCTTCCGTTAGTTTCCGTCGCCTTCCGTTAGTTTCCGTTACTTTTCGTTAGTTTCCGTTATTTTCCGACAGTTTCCGTCACTTTCCGGCAGTTTCCGTTATTTCCCGTTAGTTTCCGTCAGTTTCCGTTGGTTTCCGTTACTTTCCGTCACTTTCCGTTAGTTTCCGTCACTTTCCGTTAGTTTCCGTTACTTTTCGTTAGTTTCCGTTATTTTCCGACAGTTTCCGTTAGTTTCCGGCATTTTCCGTTAGTTTCCGGCAGTTTCCGTTATTTCCCGTTAGTTTCCGTCTCTTTCCGACGGTTTCCGTTAGTTCCCTTTACTTTCCGTTATTTTCCGGATGAAAACGAGGCTCTGGATTGAAAACAAGGCTCTGGATTGAAAGCGAGGCTCTGGAATGAAAACGAGGTAGCAGCTGGTGGAGAGCAAGGAGATAGCAGCGGGTGGAGAGCAAGGCGGTAGCAGGTGGAGAGTAAGGAGGTAGCAGCTGGTGGAGAGCAAGGAGATAGCAGCGCGTGGAGAGCAAGGAGGTAGCACGTGGAGAGCAAGGAGGTAGCAGCGGGTGGAGAGCAAGGAGATAGCAGCGGGTGGAGAGCAAGGCGGAAGCAGGTGGAGAGTAAGGAGGTAGCAGCTGGTGGAGAGCAAGTAGATAGCAGCGGGTGGAGAGCAAGGAGGTAGCAGGTGGAGAGCAAGGAGGTAGCAGCGGTTGGAGAGCAAGGAGATAGCAGCGGGTGGAGAGCAAGGAGGTAGCAGGTGGAGAGCAAGGAGTTAGCAGCGGGTGGAGAGGAAGGAGATAGCAGCGGGTGGAGAGCAAGGCGGTAGCAGGTGGAGAGCAAGGATGTAGCAGCGGGTGGAGATCAAGGAGATAGCAGCGAGTGGAGAGCAAGGCGGTAGCAGGTGGAGAGTAAGGAGGTAGCAGCGGCTGGAGAGCAAGGTGATAGCAGCGGGTGGAGAGCAAGGCGGTCGCAGGTGGAGCAAGGAGGTAGCAGCGGGTGAAGAGCAAGGAGATAGCAGCGGGTGGAGAGCAAGGAGGTAGCGGGTGGAGAGCAAGGAGATAGCAACGGGTGGAGAGCAAGGAGATAGCAGCGGGTGGATACTTTCCTTTATTTCCCGTCAGTTTCCGTTACTTTTCATTAAATTCCGTTACTTTCCGAAAGTTTCCGTTGGTTTCCGTTACTTATCGTCAGTTTCCTAGTTTCCATTACTTGCGGACATTTTCCGTCAGTTTCCGTTAGTTTCCGTTACTTTTCGTTAGTTTCCGTTATTATCCGACAGTTTCCGACACTTTCCGGCAGTTTTCGTTATTTCCCGTTAGTTTCCATCATTTTCCGACAGTTTCCGTTATTTCCCGTTAGTTTCCGTCACTTTCCGACGGTTTCCGTTAGTTTCCTTTAATTTCCGTTATTTTCCGGATGAAAACTAGGCTCTGTTACTTTCCGTCATATTCCGTTAGTTTCCGTCTCCTTCCGTTAGTTTCCGTCGCCTTCCGTTAGTTTCCGTTACTTTTCGTTAGTTTCCGTTATTTTCCGACAGTTTCCGTCACTTTCCGGCAGTTTCCGTTATTTCCCGTTAGTTTCCGTCAGTTTCCGTTGGTTTCCGTTACTTTCCGTCACTTTCCGTTAGTTTCCGTCACTTTCCGTTAGTTTCCGTTACTTTTCGTTAGTTTCCGTTATTTTCCGACAGTTTCCGTTAGTTTCCGGCATTTCCCGTTAGTTTCCGGCAGTTTCCGTTATTTCCCGTTAGTTTCCGTCTCTTTCCGACGGTTTCCGTTAGTTCCCTTTACTTTCCGTTATTTTCCGGATGAAAACGAGGCTCTGGATTGAAAACAAGGCTCTGGATTGAAAGCGAGGCTCTGGAATGAAAACGAGGCTCTGGAATGAAAACGAGGCTCTGGAATGAAAACGAGGCTCTGGATTGAAAACGAGGCTTAGTAATGAAAACGAGGCTCTGGAATGAAAACGAGGCTCTGGATTGAAACCGAGGCTCTGGAATGAAAACGAGGCAGCCGGTGGAGAGCAAGGCGGTAGCAGGTGGAGAGTAAGGAGGTAGCAGCTGGTGGAGAGCAAGGAGATAGCAGCGGGTGGAGAGCAAGGAAGTAGCAGGTGGAGAGCAAGGAGATAGCAGCGAGTGGAGAGCAAGGCGGTAGCAGGTGGAGAGTATGGAGGTAGCAGCGGCTGGAGAGCAAGGTGATAGCAGCGGGTGGAGAGCAAGGCGGTCGCAGGTGGAGCAAGGAGGTAGCAGCGGGTGAAGAGCAAGGAGATAGCAGCGGGTGGAGAGCAAGGCGGTAGCAGGTGGAGAGTAAGGAGGTAGAAGCTGGTGGAGAGCAAGGAGATAGCAGCGCGTGGAGAGCAAGGAGGTAGCAGCGGGTGGAGAGCAAGGAGATAGCAGCGGGTGGAGAGCAAGGCGGAAGCAGGTGGAGAGTAAGAAGGTAGCAGCTGGTGGAGAGCAAGGAGATAGCAGCGGGTGGAGAGCAAGGAGGTAGCAGGTGGAGAGCAAGGAGGTAGCAGCGGTTGGAGAGCAAGGAGATCGCAGCGGGTGGAGAGCAAGGAGGTAGCAGGTGGAGAGCAAGGAGTTACCAGCGGGTGGAGAGGAAGGAGATAGCAGCGGGTGGATACTTTCCTTTATTTCCCGTCAGTTTCCGTTACTTTTCATTAAATTCCGTTACTTTCCGAAAGTTTCCGTTGGTTTCCGTTACTTATCGTCAGTTTCCTAGTTTCCATTACTTGCGGACATTTACCGTCAGTTTCCGTTAGTTTCCGTTACTTTTCGTTAGTTTCCGTTATTATCCGACAGTTTCCGACACTTTCCGGCAGTTTCCGTTATTTCCCGTTAGTTTCCGTCATTTTCCGACAGTTTCCGTTGGTTTCCGTAACCTCCCGTCACTTTCAGTTAGTTTCCGTCACCTTCCGTTAGTTTCCGTTACTTTTCGTTAGTTTCAATCACTTTCCGTTAGTTTCCGACAGTTTCCGTTATTTCCCGTTAGTTTCCGTCACTTTCCGACGGTTTCCGTTAGTTTCCTTTAATTTCCGTTATTTTCCGGATGAAAACTAGGCTCTGTTACTTTCCGTCATATTCCGTTAGTTTCCGTCTCCTTCCGTTAGTTTCCGTCGCCTTCCGTTAGTTTCCGTTACTTTTCGTTAGTTTCCGTTATTTTCCGACAGTTTCCGTCACTTTCCGGCAGTTTCCGTTATTTCCCGTTAGTTTCCGTCAGTTTCCGTTGGTTTCCGTTACTTTCCGTCACTTTCCGTTAGTTTCCGTCACTTTCCGTTAGTTTCCGTTACTTTTCGTTAGTTTCCGTTATTTTCCGACAGTTTCCGTTAGTTTCCGGCATTTTCCGTTAGTTTCCGGCAGTTTCCGTTATTTCCCGTTAGTTTCCGTCTCTTTCCGACGGTTTCCGTTAGTTCCCTTTACTTTCCGTTATTTTCCGGATGAAAACGAGGCTCTGGATTGAAAACAAGGCTCTGGATTGAAAGCGAGGCTCTGGAATGAAAACGAGGCTCTGGAATGAAAACGAGGCTCTGGAATGAAAACGAGGCTCTGGATTGAAAACGAGGCTTAGTAATGAAAACGAGGCTCTGGAATGAAAACGAGGCTCTGGATTGAAACCGAGGCTCTGGAATGAAAACGAGGCAGCCGGTGGAGAGCAAGGCGGTAGCAGGTGGAGAGTAAGGAGGTAGCAGCTGGTGGAGAGCAAGGAGATAGCAGCGGGTGGAGAGCAAGGAAGTAGCAGGTGGAGAGCAAGGAGGTAGCAGCGGGTGGAGAGCAAGGAGATAGCAGCGGGTGGAGAGCAAGGCGGTAGCAGGTGGAGAGTAAGGAGGTAGCAGCTGGTGGAGAGCAAGGAGATAGCAGCGGGTGGAGAGCAAGGCGGTAGCAGGTGGAGAGTAAGGAGGTAGCAGCTGGTGGAGAGCAAGGAGATAGCAGCGCGTGGAGAGCAAGGAGGTAGCACGTGGAGAGCAAGGAGGTAGCAGCGGGTGGAGAGCAAGGAGATAGCAGCGGGTGGAGAGCAAGGCGGAAGCAGGTGGAGAGTAAGGAGGTAGCAGCTGGTGGAGAGCAAGTAGATAGCAGCGGGTGGAGAGCAAGGAGGTAGCAGGTGGAGAGCAAGGAGGTAGCAGCGGTTGGAGAGCAAGGAGATAGCAGCGGGTGGAGAGCAAGGAGGTAGCAGGTGGAGAGCAAGGAGTTAGCAGCGGGTGGAGAGGAAGGAGATAGCAGCGGGTGGAGAGCAAGGCGGTAGCAGGTGGAGAGCAAGGATGTAGCAGCGGGTGGAGATCAAGGAGATAGCAGCGAGTGGAGAGCAAGGCGGTAGCAGGTGGAGAGTAAGGAGGTAGCAGCGGCTGGAGAGCAAGGTGATAGCAGCGGGTGGAGAGCAAGGCGGTCGCAGGTGGAGCAAGGAGGTAGCAGCGGGTGAAGAGCAAGGAGATAGCAGCGGGTGGAGAGCAAGGAGGTAGCGGGTGGAGAGCAAGGAGATAGCAACGGGTGGAGAGCAAGGAGATAGCAGCGGGTGGATACTTTCCTTTATTTCCCGTCAGTTTCCGTTACTTTTCATTAAATTCCGTTACTTTCCGAAAGTTTCCGTTGGTTTCCGTTACTTATCGTCAGTTTCCTAGTTTCCATTACTTGCGGACATTTTCCGTCAGTTTCCGTTAGTTTCCGTTACTTTTCGTTAGTTTCCGTTATTATCCGACAGTTTCCGACACTTTCCGGCAGTTTTCGTTATTTCCCGTTAGTTTCCATCATTTTCCGACAGTTTCCGTTATTTCCCGTTAGTTTCCGTCACTTTCCGACGGTTTCCGTTAGTTTCCTTTAATTTCCGTTATTTTCCGGATGAAAACTAGGCTCTGTTACTTTCCGTCATATTCCGTTAGTTTCCGTCTCCTTCCGTTAGTTTCCGTCGCCTTCCGTTAGTTTCCGTTACTTTTCGTTAGTTTCCGTTATTTTCCGACAGTTTCCGTCACTTTCCGGCAGTTTCCGTTATTTCCCGTTAGTTTCCGTCAGTTTCCGTTGGTTTCCGTTACTTTCCGTCACTTTCCGTTAGTTTCCGTCACTTTCCGTTAGTTTCCGTTACTTTTCGTTAGTTTCCGTTATTTTCCGACAGTTTCCGTTAGTTTCCGGCATTTCCCGTTAGTTTCCGGCAGTTTCCGTTATTTCCCGTTAGTTTCCGTCTCTTTCCGACGGTTTCCGTTAGTTCCCTTTACTTTCCGTTATTTTCCGGATGAAAACGAGGCTCTGGATTGAAAACAAGGCTCTGGATTGAAAGCGAGGCTCTGGAATGAAAACGAGGCTCTGGAATGAAAACGAGGCTCTGGAATGAAAACGAGGCTCTGGATTGAAAACGAGGCTTAGTAATGAAAACGAGGCTCTGGAATGAAAACGAGGCTCTGGATTGAAACCGAGGCTCTGGAATGAAAACGAGGCAGCCGGTGGAGAGCAAGGCGGTAGCAGGTGGAGAGTAAGGAGGTAGCAGCTGGTGGAGAGCAAGGAGATAGCAGCGGGTGGAGAGCAAGGAAGTAGCAGGTGGAGAGCAAGGAGATAGCAGCGAGTGGAGAGCAAGGCGGTAGCAGGTGGAGAGTATGGAGGTAGCAGCGGCTGGAGAGCAAGGAGATAGCAGCGGGTGGAGAGCAAGGCGGTCGCAGGTGGAGCAAGGAGGTAGTAGCGGGTGGAGAGCAAGGAGATAGCAGCGGGTGGAGAGCAAGGCGGTAGCAGGTGGAGAGTAAGGAGGTAGCAGCTGGTGGAGAGCAAGGAGATAGCAGCGGGTGGAGAGCAAGGAGGTAGCAGGTGGAGAGCAAGGAGTTACCAGCGGGTGGAGAGGAAGGAGATAGCAGCGGGTGGAGAGCAAGGCGGTAGCAGGTGGAGAGCAAGGATGTAGCAGCGGGTGGAGAGCAAGGAGATAGCAGCGAGTGGAGAGCAAGGCGGTAGCAGGTGGAGAGTAAGGAGGTAGCAGCGACTGGAGAGCAAGGTGATAGCAGCGGGTGGAGAGCAAGGCGGTCGCAGGTGGAGCAAGGAGGTAGCAGCGGGTGAAGAGCAAGGAGATGGCAGCGGGTGGAGAGCAAGGAGGTAGCGGGTGGAGAGCAAGGAGATAGCAACGGGTGGAGAGCAAGGAGATAGCAGCGGGTGGATACTTTCCTTTATTTCCCGTCAGTTTCCGTTACTTTTCATTAAATTCCGTTACTTTCCGAAAGTTTCCGTTGGTTTCCGTTACTTATCGTCAGTTTCCTAGTTTCCATTACTTGCGGACATTTTCCGTCAGTTTCCGTTAGTTTCCGTTACTTTTCGTTTGTTTCCGTTATTATCCGACAGTTTCCGACACTTTCCGGCAGTTTCCGTTATTTCCCGTTAGTTTCCGTCATTTTCCGACAGTTTCCGTTGGTTTCCGTAACCTCCCGTCACTTTCAGTTTGTTTCCGTCACCTTCCGTTAGTTTCCGTTACTTTTCGTTAGTTTCAATCACTTTCCGTTAGTTTCCGACAGTTTCCGTTAGTTCCCTTTACTTTCCGTTATTTTCCGGATGAAAACGAGGCTCTGGATTGAAAACAAGGCTCTGGATTGAAATCGAGGCTCTGGAATGAAAACGAGGCTCTGGAATGAAAACGAGGCTCTGGAATGAAAACGAGGCTCTGGATTGAAAACGAGGCTTAGTAATGAGAACGAGGCTCTGGAATGAAAACGAGGCTCTGTATTGAAACCGAGGCTCTGGAATGAAAACGAGGCAGCCGGTGGAGAGCAAGGCGGTAGCAGGTGGAGAGTAAGGAGGTAGCAGCTGGTGGAGAGCAAGGAGATAGCAGCGGGTGGAGAGCAAGGAAGTAGCAGGTGGAGAGCAAGGAGATAGCAGCGGGTGGAGAGCAAGGCGGTAGCAGGTGGAGAGTAAGGAGGTAGCAGCTGGTGGAGAGCAAGGAGATAGCAGCGGGTGGAGAGAAAGGCGGTAGCAGGTGGAGAGTAAGGAGGTAGCAGCTGGTGGAGAGCAAGGAGATAGCAGCGCGTGGAGAGCAAGGAGGTAGCACGTGGAGAGCAAGGAGGTAGCAGCGGGTGGAGAGCAAGGAGATAGCAGCGGGTGGAGAGCAAGGCGGAAGCAGGTGGAGAGTAAGGAGGTAGCAGCTGGTGGAGAGCAAGTAGATAGCAGCGGGTGGAGAGCAAGGAGGTAGCAGGTGGAGAGCAAGGAGGTAGCAGCGGTTGGAGAGCAAGGAGATAGCAGCGGGTGGAGAGCAAGGAGGTAGCAGGTGGAGAGCAAGGAGTTAGCAGCGGGTGGAGAGGAAGGAGATAGCAGCGGGTGGAGAGCAAGGCGGTAGCAGGTGGAGAGCAAGGATGTAGCAGCGGGTGGAGAGCAAGGAGATAGCAGCGAGTGGAGAGCAAGGCGGTAGCAGGTGGAGAGTAAGGAGGTAGCAGCGGCTGGAGAGCAAGGTGATAGCAGCGGGTGGAGAGCAAGGCGGTCGCAGGTGGAGCAAGGAGGTAGCAGCGGGTGAAGAGCAAGGAGATAGCAGCGGGTGGAGAGCAAGGCGGTAGCAGGTGGAGAGTAAGGAGGTAGAAGCTGGTGGAGAGCAAGGAGATAGCAGCGCGTGGAGAGCAAGGAGGTAGCAGCGGGTGGAGAGCAAGGAGATAGCAGCGGGTGGAGAGCAAGGCGGAAGCAGGTGGAGAGTAAGAAGGTAGCAGCTGGTGGAGAGCAAGGAGATAGCAGCGGGTGGAGAGCAAGGAGGTAGCAGGTGGAGAGCAAGGAGGTAGCAGCGGTTGGAGAGCAAGGAGATAGCAGCGGGTGGAGAGCAAGGAGGTAGCAGGTGGAGAGCAAGGAGTTACCAGCGTGTGGAGAGGAAGGAGATAGCAGCGGGTGGATACTTTCCTTTATTTCCCGTCAGTTTCCGTTACTTTCCGAAAGTTTCCGTTGGTTTCCGTTACTTATCGTCAGTTTCCTAGTTTCCATTACTTGCGGACATTTTCCGTCAGTTTCCGTTAGTTTCCGTTACTTTTCGTTAGTTTCCCTTATTTTCCGACAGTTTCCATCACTTTCCGACGGTTTCCGTCACTTTCCGGCATTTTCCGTTATTTCCCGTTAGTTTCCGTCACTTTCCGACAGTTTCCGTTGGTTTCCGTAACCTCCCGTCACTTTCAGTTAGTTTCCGTCACCTTCCGTTAGTTTCCGTTACTTTTCGTTAGTTTCAATCACTTTCCGTTAGTTTCCGACAGTTTCCGTTATTTCCCGTTAGTTTCCGTCACTTTCCGACGGTTTCCGTTAGTTTCCTTTAATTTCCGTTATTTTCCGGATGAAAACTAGGCTCTGTTACTTTCCGTCATATTCCGTTAGTTTCCGTCTCCTTCCGTTAGTTTCCGTCGCCTTCCGTTGGTTTCCGTTACTTTTCGTTAGTTTCCGTTATTTTCCGACAGTTTCCGTCACTTTCCGGCAGTTTCCGTTATTTCCCGTTAGTTTCCGTCAGTTTCCGTTGGTTTCCGTTACTTTCCGTCACTTTCCGTTAGTTTCCGTCACTTTCCGTTAGTTTCCGTTACTTTTCGTTAGTTTCCGTTATTTTCCGACAGTTTCCGTTAGTTTCCGGCATTTTCCGTTAGTTTCCGGCAGTTTCCGTTATTTCCCGTTAGTTTCCGTCTCTTTCCGACGGTTTCCGTTAGTTCCCTTTACTTTCCGTTATTTTCCGGATGAAAACGAGGCTCTGGATTGAAAACAAGGCTCTGGATTGAAAGCGAGGCTCTGGAATGAAAACGAGGCTCTGGAATGAAAACGAGGCTCTGGAATGAAAACGAGGCTCTGGATTGAAAACGAGGCTTAGTAATGAAAACGAGGCTCTGGAATGAAAACGAGGCTCTGGATTGAAACCGAGGCTCTGGAATGAAAACGAGGCAGCCGGTGGAGAGCAAGGCGGTAGCAGGTGGAGAGTAAGGAGGTAGCAGCTGGTGGAGAGCAAGGAGATAGCAGCGGGTGGAGAGCAAGGAAGTAGCAGGTGGAGAGCAAGGAGGTAGCAGCGAGTGGAGAGCAAGGAGATAGCAGCGGGTGGAGAGCAAGGCGGTAGCTGGTGGAGAGTAAGGAGGTAGCAGCTGGTGGAGAGCAAGGAGATAGCAGCGGGTGGAGAGCAAGGCGGTAGCAGGTGGAGAGCAAGGAGGTAGCAGCGGGTGAAGAGCAAGGAGATAGCAGCGGGTGGAGAGCAAGGAGGTAGCGGGTGGAGAGCAAGGAGATAGCAACGGGTGGAGAGCAAGGAGATAGCAGCGGGTGGATACTTTCCTTTATTTCCCGTCAGTTTCCGTTACTTTTCATTAAATTCCGTTACTTTCCGAAAGTTTCCGTTGGTTTCCGTTACTTATCGTCAGTTTCCTAGTTTCCATTACTTGCGGACATTTTCCGTCAGTTTCCGTTAGTTTCCGTTACTTTTCGTTAGTTTCCGTTATTATCCGACAGTTTCCGACACTTTCCGGCAGTTTTCGTTATTTCCCGTTAGTTTCCATCATTTTCCGACAGTTTCCGTTATTTCCCGTTAGTTTCCGTCACTTTCCGACGGTTTCCGTTAGTTTCCTTTAATTTCCGTTATTTTCCGGATGAAAACTAGGCTCTGTTACTTTCCGTCATATTCCGTTAGTTTCCGTCTCCTTCCGTTAGTTTCCGTCGCCTTCCGTTAGTTTCCGTTACTTTTCGTTGGTTTCCGTTATTTTCCGACAGTTTCCGTCACTTTCCGGCAGTTTCCGTTATTTCCCGTTAGTTTCCGTCAGTTTCCGTTGGTTTCCGTTACTTTCCGTCACTTTCCGTTAGTTTCCGTCACTTTCCGTTAGTTTCCGTTACTTTTCGTTAGTTTCCGTTATTTTCCGACAGTTTCCGTTAGTTTCCGGCATTTCCCGTTAGTTTCCGGCAGTTTCCGTTATTTCCCGTTAGTTTCCGTCTCTTTCCGACGGTTTCCGTTAGTTCCCTTTACTTTCCGTTATTTTCCGGATGAAAACGAGGCTCTGGATTGAAAACAAGGCTCTGGATTGAAAGCGAGGCTCTGGAATGAAAACGAGGCTCTGGAATGAAAACGAGGCTCTGGAATGAAAACGAGGCTCTGGATTGAAAACGAGGCTTAGTAATGAAAACGAGGCTCTGGAATGAAAACGAGGCTCTGGATTGAAACCGAGGCTCTGGAATGAAAACGAGGCAGCCGGTGGAGAGCAAGGCGGTAGCAGGTGGAGAGTAAGGAGGTAGCAGCTGGTGGAGAGCAAGGAGATAGCAGCGGGTGGAGAGCAAGGAAGTAGCAGGTGGAGAGCAAGGAGATAGCAGCGAGTGGAGAGCAAGGCGGTAGCAGGTGGAGAGTAAGGAGGTAGAAGCTGGTGGAGAGCAAGGAGATAGCAGCGCGTGGAGAGCAAGGAGGTAGCAGCGGGTGGAGAGCAAGGAGATAGCAGCGGGTGGAGAGCAAGGCGGAAGCAGGTGGAGAGTAAGAAGGTAGCAGCTGGTGGAGAGCAAGGAGATAGCAGCGGGTGGAGAGCAAGGAGGTAGCAGGTGGAGAGCAAGGAGGTAGCAGCGGTTGGAGAGCAAGGAGATAGCAGCGGGTGGAGAGCAAGGAGGTAGCAGGTGGAGAGCAAGGAGTTACCAGCGGGTGGAGAGGAAGGAGATAGCAGCGGGTGGAGAGCAAGGCGGTAGCAGGTGGAGAGCAAGGATGTAGCAGCGGGTGGAGAGCAAGGAGATAGCAGCGAGTGGAGAGCAAGGCGGTAGCAGGTGGAGAGTAAGGAGGTAGCAGCGGCTGGAGAGCAAGGTGATAGCAGCGGGTGGAGAGCAAGGCGGTCGCAGGTGGAGCAAGGAGGTAGCAGCGGGTGAAGAGCAAGGAGATAGCAGCGGGTGGAGAGCAAGGAGGTAGCGGGTGGAGAGCAAGGAGATAGCAACGGGTGGAGAGCAAGGAGATAGCAGCGGGTGGATACTTTCCTTTATTTCCCGTCAGTTTCCGTTACTTTTCATTAAATTCCGTTACTTTCCGAAAGTTTCCGTTGGTTTCCGTTACTTATCGTCAGTTTCCTAGTTTCCATTACTTGCGGACATTTTCCGTCAGTTTCCGTTAGTTTCCGTTACTTTTCGTTAGTTTCCGTTATTATCCGACAGTTTCCGACACTTTCCGGCAGTTTCCGTTATTTCCCGTTAGTTTCCGTCATTTTCCGACAGTTTCCGTTGGTTTCCGTAACCTCCCGTCACTTTCAGTTAGTTTCCGTCACCCTCCGTTAGTTTCCGTTACTTTTCGTTAGTTTCAATCACTTTCCGTTAGTTTCCGACAGTTTCCGTTATTTCCCGTTAGTTTCCGTCACTTTCCGACGGTTTCCGTTAGTTTCCTTTAATTTCCGTTATTTTCCGGATGAAAACTAGGCTCTGTTACTTTCCGTCATATTCCGTTAGTTTCCGTCTCCTTCCGTTAGTTTCCGTCGCCTTCCGTTAGTTTCCGTTACTTTTCGTTAGTTTCCGTTATTTTCCGACAGTTTCCGTCACTTTCCGGCAGTTTCCGTTATTTCCCGTTAGTTTCCGTCAGTTTCCGTTGGTTTCCGTTACTTTCCGTCACTTTCCGTTAGTTTCCGTCACTTTCCGTTAGTTTCCGTTACTTTTCGTTAGTTTCCGTTATTTTCCGACAGTTTCCGTTAGTTTCCGGCATTTTCCGTTAGTTTCCGGCAGTTTCCGTTATTTCCCGTTAGTTTCCGTCTCTTTCCGACGGTTTCCGTTAGTTCCCTTTACTTTCCGTTATTTTCCGGATGGAAACGAGGCTCTGGATTGAAAACAAGGCTCTGGATTGAAAGCGAGGCTCTGGAATGAAAACGAGGCTCTGGAATGAAAACGAGGCTCTGGAATGAAAACGAGGCTCTGGATTGAAAACGAGGCTTAGTAATGAAAACGAGGCTCTGGAATGAAAACGAGGCTCTGGATTGAAACCGAGGCTCTGGAATGAAAACGAGGCAGCCGGTGGAGAGCAAGGCGGTAGCAGGTGGAGAGTAAGGAGGTAGCAGCTGGTGGAGAGCAAGGAGATAGCAGCGGGTGGAGAGCAAGGAAGTAGCAGGTGGAGAGCAAGGAGGTAGCAGCGGTTGGAGAGCAAGGAGATAGCAGCGGGTGGAGAGCAAGGCGGTAGCAGGTGGAGAGTAAGGAGGTAGCAGCTGGTGGAGAGCAAGGAGATAGCAGCGGGTGGAGAGAAAGGCGGTAGCAGGTGGAGAGTAAGGAGGTAGCAGCTGGTGGAGAGCAAGGAGATAGCAGCGCGTGGAGAGCAAGGAGGTAGCACGTGGAGAGCAAGGAGGTAGCAGCGGGTGGAGAGCAAGGAGATAGCAGCGGGTGGAGAGCAAGGCGGAAGCAGGTGGAGAGTAAGGAGGTAGCAGCTGGTGGAGAGCAAGTAGATAGCAGCGGGTGGAGAGCAAGGAGGTAGCAGGTGGAGAGCAAGGAGGTAGCAGCGGTTGGAGAGCAAGGAGATAGCAGCGGGTGGAGAGCAAGGAGGTAGCAGGTGGAGAGCAAGGAGTTAGCAGAGGGTGGAGAGGAAGGAGATAGCAGCGTGTGGAGAGCAAGGCGGTAGCAGGTGGAGAGCAAGGATGTAGCAGCGGGTGGAGAGCAAGGAGATAGCAGCGAGTGGAGAGCAAGGCGGTAGCAGGTGGAGAGTAAGGAGGTAGCAGCGGCTGGAGAGCAAGGTGATAGCAGCGGGTGGAGAGCAAGGCGGTCGCAGGTGGAGCAAGGAGGTAGCAGCGGGTGAAGAGCAAGGAGATAGCAGCGGGTGGAGAGCAAGGCGATAGCAGGTGGAGAGTAAGGAGGTAGAAGCTGGTGGAGAGCAAGGAGATAGCAGCGCGTGGAGAGCAAGGAGGTAGCAGCGGGTGGAGAGCAAGGAGATAGCAGCGGGTGGAGAGCAAGGCGGAAGCAGGTGGAGAGTAAGAAGGTAGCAGCTGGTGGAGAGCAAGGAGATAGCAGCGGGTGGAGAGCAAGGAGGTAGCAGGTGGAGAGCAAGGAGGTAGCAGCGGTTGGAGAGCAAGGAGATAGCAGCGGGTGGAGAGCAAGGAGGTAGCAGGTGGAGAGCAAGGAGTTAGCAGCGGGTGGAGAGGAAGGAGATAGCAGCGGGTGGAGAGCAAGGCGGTAGCAGGTGGAGAGCAAGGATGTAGCAGCGGGTGGAGAGCAAGGAGATAGCAGCGAGTGGAGAGCAAGGCGGTAGCAGGTGGAGAGTAAGGAGGTAGCAGCGGCTGGAGAGCAAGGTGATAGCAGCGGGTGGAGAGCAAGGCGGTCGCAGGTGGAGCAAGGAGGTAGCAGCGGGTGAAGAGCAAGGAGATAGCAGCGGGTGGAGAGCAAGGAGGTAGCGGGTGGAGAGCAAGGAGATAGCAACGGGTGGAGAGCAAGGAGATAGCAGCGGGTGGATACTTTCCTTTATTTCCCGTCAGTTTCCGTTACTTTTCATTAAATTCCGTTACTTTCCGAAAGTTTCCGTTGGTTTCCGTTACTTATCGTCAGTTTCCTAGTTTCCATTACTTGCGGACATTTTCCGTCAGTTTCCGTTAGTTTCCGTTACTTTTCGTTAGTTTCCGTTATTATCCGACAGTTTCCGACACTTTCCGGCAGTTTCCGTTATTTCCCGTTAGTTTCCGTCATTTTCCGACAGTTTCCGTTGGTTTCCGTAACCTCCCGTCACTTTCAGTTAGTTTCCGTCACCCTCCGTTAGTTTCCGTTACTTTCGTTAGTTTCAATCACTTTCGGTTAGTTTCCGACAGTTTCCGTTATTTCCCGTTAGTTTCCGTCACTTTCCGACGGTTTCCGTTAGTTTCCTTTAATTTCCGTTATTTTCCGGATGAAAACTAGGCTCTGTTACTTTCCGTCATATTCCGTTAGTTTCCGTCTCCTTCCGTTAGTTTCCGTCGCCTTCCGTTAGTTTCCGTTACTTTTCGTTAGTTTCCGTTATTTTCCGACAGTTTCCGTCACTTTCCGGCAGTTTCCGTTATTTCCCGTTAGTTTCCGTCAGTTTCCGTTGGTTTCCGTTACTTTCCGTCACTTTCCGTTAGTTTCCGTCACTTTCCGTTAGTTTCCGTTACTTTTCGTTAGTTTCCGTTATTTTCCGACAGTTTCCGTTAGTTTCCGGCATTTTCCGTTAGTTTCCGGCAGTTTCCGTTATTTCCCGTTAGTTTCCGTCTCTTTCCGACGGTTTCCGTTAGTTCCCTTTACTTTCCGTTATTTTCCGGATGGAAACGAGGCTCTGGATTGAAAACAAGGCTCTGGATTGAAAGCGAGGCTCTGGAATGAAAACGAGGCTCTGGAATGAAAACGAGGCTCTGGAATGAAAACGAGGCTCTGGATTGAAAACGAGGCTTAGTAATGAAAACGAGGCTCTGGAATGAAAACGAGGCTCTGGATTGAAACCGAGGCTCTGGAATGAAAACGAGGCTGCCGGTGGAGAGCAAGGCGGTAGCAGGTGGAGAGTAAGGAGGTAGCAGCTGGTGGAGAGCAAGGAGATAGCAGCGGGTGGAGAGCAAGGAAGTAGCAGGTGGAGAGCAAGGAGGTAGCAGCGGGTGGAGAGCAAGGAGATAGCAGCGGGTGGAGAGCAAGGCGGTAGCAGGTGGAGAGTAAGGAGGTAGCAGCTGGTGGAGAGCAAGGAGATAGCAGCGGGTGGAGAGAAAGGCGGTAGCAGGTGGAGAGTAAGGAGGTAGCAGCTGGTGGAGAGCAAGGAGATAGCAGCGCGTGGAGAGCAAGGAGGTAGCACGTGGAGAGCAAGGAGGTAGCAGCGGGTGGAGAGCAAGGAGATAGCAGCGGGTGGAGAGCAAGGCGGAAGCAGGTGGAGAGTAAGGAGGTAGCAGCTGGTGGAGAGCAAGTAGATAGCAGCGGGTGGAGAGCAAGGAGGTAGCAGGTGGAGAGCAAGGAGGTAGCAGCGGTTGGAGAGCAAGGAGATAGCCACGGGTGGAGAGCAAGGAGGTAGCAGGTGGAGAGCAAGGAGTTAGCAGCGGGTGGAGAGGAAGGAGATAGCAGCGGGTGGAGAGCAAGGCGGTAGCAGGTGGAGAGCAAGGATGTAGCAGCGGGTGGAGAGCAAGGAGATAGCAGCGAGTGGAGAGCAAGGCGGTAGCAGGTGGAGAGTAAGGAGGTAGAAGCTGGTGGAGAGCAAGGAGATAGCAGCGCGTGGAGAGCAAGGAGGTAGCAGCGGGTGGAGAGCAAGGAGATAGCAGCGGGTGGAGAGCAAGGCGGAAGCAGGTGGAGAGTAAGAAGGTAGCAGCTGGTGGAGAGCAAGGAGATAGCAGCGGGTGGAGAGCAAGGAGGTAGCAGGTGGAGAGCAAGGAGGTAGCAGCGGTTGGAGAGCAAGGAGATAGCAGCGGGTGGAGAGCAAGGAGGTAGCTGGTGGAGAGCAAGGAGTTACCAGCGGGTGGAGAGGAAGGAGATAGCAGCGGGTGGATACTTTCCTTTATTTCCCGTCAGTTTCCGTTACTTTTCATTAAATTCCGTTACTTTCCGAAAGTTTCCGTTGGTTTCCGATACTTATCGTCAGTTTCCTAGTTTCCATTACTTGCGGACATTTTCCGTCAGTTTCCGTTAGTTTCCGTTACTTTTCGTTAGTTTCCGTTATTATCCGACAGTTTCCGACACTTTCCGGCAGTTTCCGTTATTTCCCGTTAGTTTCCGTCATTTTCCGACAGTTTCCGTTGGTTTCCGTAACCTCCCGTCACTTTCAGTTAGTTTCCGTCACCTTCCGTTAGTTTCCGTTACTTTTCGTTAGTTTCAATCACTTTCCGTTAGTTTCCGACAGTTTCCGTTATTTCCCGTTAGTTTCCGTCACTTTCCGACGGTTTCCGTTGGTTTCCTTTAATTTCCGTTATTTTCCGGATGAAAACTAGGCTCTGTTACTTTCCGTCATATTCCGTTAGTTTCCGTCTCCTTCCGTTAGTTTCCGTCGCCTTCCGTTAGTTTCCGTTACTTTTCGTTAGTTTCCGTTATTTTCCGACAGTTTCCGTCACTTTCCGGCAGTTTCCGTTATTTCCCGTTAGTTTCCGTCAGTTTCCGTTGGTTTCCGTTACTTTCCGTCACTTTCCGTTAGTTTCCGTCACTTTCCGTTAGTTTCCGTTACTTTTCGTTAGTTTCCGTTATTTTCCGAC
The DNA here is from genome assembly GCF_046866305.1 of Octopus bimaculoides. Classification (NCBI taxonomy): domain Eukaryota; kingdom Metazoa; phylum Mollusca; class Cephalopoda; order Octopoda; family Octopodidae; genus Octopus; species Octopus bimaculoides. The sequence continues at coordinate 85,578,411 of NC_142932.1, forward strand.
AGTTTCCGTTAGTTTCCGGCATTTTCCGTTAGTTTCCGGCAGTTTCCGTTATTTCCCGTTAGTTTCCGTCTCTTTCCGACGGTTTCCGTTAGTTCCCTTTACTTTCCGTTATTTTCCGGATGAAAACGAGGCTCTGGATTGAAAACAAGGCTCTGGATTGAAAGCGAGGCTCTGGAATGAAAACGAGGCTCTGGAATGAAAACGAGGCTCTGGAATGAAAACGAGGCTCTGGATTGAAAACGAGGCTTAGTAATGAAAACGAGGCTCTGGAATGAAAACGAGGCTCTGGATTGAAACCGAGGCTCTGGAATGAAAACGAGGCAGCCGGTGGAGAGCAAGGCGGTAGCAGGTGGAGAGTAAGGAGGTAGCAGCTGGTGGAGAGCAAGGAGATAGCAGCGGGTGGAGAGCAAGGAAGTAGCAGGTGGAGAGCAAGGAGGTAGCAGCGGGTGGAGAGCAAGGAGATAGCAGCGGGTGGAGAGCAAGGCGGTAGCAGGTGGAGAGTAAGGAGGTAGCAGCTGGTGGAGAGCAAGGAGATAGCAGCGGGTGGAGAGCAAGGCGGTAGTAGGTGGAGAGTAAGGAGGTAGCAGCTGGTGGAGAGCAAGGAGATAGCAGCGCGTGGAGAGCAAGGAGGTAGCACGTGGAGAGCAAGGAGGTAGCAGCGGGTGGAGAGCAAGGAGATAGCAGCGGGTGGAGAGCAAGGCGGAAGCAGGTGGAGAGTAAGGAGGTAGCAGCTGGTGGAGAGCAAGTAGATAGCAGCGGGTGGAGAGCAAGGAGGTAGCAGGTGGAGAGCAAGGAGGTAGCAGCGGTTGGAGAGCAAGGAGATAGCAGCGGGTGGAGAGCAAGGAGGTAGCAGGTGGAGAGCAAGGAGTTAGCAGCGGGTGGAGAAAAAGGAGATAGCAGCGGGTGGAGAGCAAGGCGGTAGCAGGTGGAGAGCAAGGATGTAGCAGCGGGTGGAGATCAAGGAGATAGCAGCGAGTGGAGAGCAAGGCGGTAGCAGGTGGAGAGTAAGGAGGTAGCAGCGGCTGGAGAGCAAGGTGATAGCAGCGGGTGGAGAGCAAGGCGGTCGCAGGTGGAGCAAGGAGGTAGCAGCGGGTGAAGAGCAAGGAGATAGCAGCGGGTGGAGAGCAAGGAGGTAGCGGGTGGAGAGCAAGGAGATAGCAACGGGTGGAGAGCAAGGAGATAGCAGCGGGTGGATACTTTCCTTTATTTCCCGTCAGTTTCCGTTACTTTTCATTAAATTCCGTTACTTTCCGAAAGTTTCCGTTGGTTTCCGTTACTTATCGTCAGTTTCCTAGTTTCCATTACTTGCGGACATTTTCCGTCAGTTTCCGTTAGTTTCCGTTACTTTTCGTTAGTTTCCGTTATTATCCGACAGTTTCCGACACTTTCCGGCAGTTTTCGTTATTTCCCGTTAGTTTCCATCATTTTCCGACAGTTTCCGTTATTTCCCGTTAGTTTCCGTCACTTTCCGACGGTTTCCGTTAGTTTCCTTTAATTTCCGTTATTTTCCGGATGAAAACTAGGCTCTGTTACTTTCCGTCATATTCCGTTAGTTTCCGTCTCCTTCCGTTAGTTTCCGTCGCCTTCCGTTAGTTTCCGTTACTTTTCGTTAGTTTCCGTTATTTTCCGACAGTTTCCGTCACTTTCCGGCAGTTTCCGTTATTTCCCGTTAGTTTCCGTCAGTTTCCGTTGGTTTCCGTTACTTTCCGTCACTTTCCGTTAGTTTCCGTCACTTTCCGTTAGTTTCCGTTACTTTTCGTTAGTTTCCGTTATTTTCCGACAGTTTCCGTTAGTTTCCGGCATTTTCCGTTAGTTTCCGGCAGTTTCCGTTATTTCCCGTTAGTTTCCGTCTCTTTCCGACGGTTTCCGTTAGTTCCCTTTACTTTCCGTTATTTTCCGGATGAAAACGAGGCTCTGGATTGAAAACAAGGCTCTGGATTGAAAGCGAGGCTCTGGAATGAAAACGAGGCTCTGGAATGAAAACGAGGCTCTGGAATGAAAACGAGGCTCTGGATTGAAAACGAGGCTTAGTAATGAAAACGAGGCTCTGGAATGAAAACGAGGCTCTGGATTGAAACCGAGGCTCTGGAATGAAAACGAGGCAGCCGGTGGAGAGCAAGGCGGTAGCAGGTGGAGAGTAAGGAGGTAGCAGCTGGTGGAGAGCAAGGAGATAGCAGCGGGTGGAGAGCAAGGAAGTAGCAGGTGGAGAGCAAGGAGATAGCAGCGAGTGGAGAGCAAGGCGGTAGCAGGTGGAGAGTATGGAGGTAGCAGCGGCTGGAGAGCAAGGAGATAGCAGCGGGTGGAGAGCAAGGCGGTCGCAGGTGGAGCAAGGAGGTAGTAGCGGGTGGAGAGCAAGGAGATAGCAGCGGGTGGAGAGCAAGGCGGTAGCAGGTGGAGAGTAAGGAGGTAGCAGCTGGTGGAGAGCAAGGAGATAGCAGCGGGTGGAGAGCAAGGAGGTAGCAGGTGGAGAGCAAGGAGTTACCAGCGGGTGGAGAGGAAGGAGATAGCAGCGGGTGGAGAGCAAGGCGGTAGCAGGTGGAGAGCAAGGATGTAGCAGCGGGTGGAGAGCAAGGAGATAGCAGCGAGTGGAGAGCAAGGCGGTAGCAGGTGGAGAGTAAGGAGGTAGCAGCGGCTGGAGAGCAAGGTGATAGCAGCGGGTGGAGAGCAAGGCGGTCGCAGGTGGAGCAAGGAGGTAGCAGCGGGTGGAGAGCAAGGAGGTAGCAGGTGGAGAGCAAGGAGTTAGCAGCGGGTGGAGAGGAAGGAGATAGCAGCGTGTGGAGAGCAAGGCGGTAGCAGGTGGAGAGCAAGGATGTAGCAGCGGGTGGAGAGCAAGGAGATAGCAGCGAGTGGAGAGCAAGGCGGTAGCAGGTGGAGAGTAAGGAGGTAGCAGCGGCTGGAGAGCAAGGTGATAGCAGCGGGTGGAGAGCAAGGCGGTCGCAGGTGGAGCAAGGAGGTAGCAGCGGGTGAAGAGCAAGGAGATAGCAGCGGGTGGAGAGCAAGGCGATAGCAGGTGGAGAGTAAGGAGGTAGAAGCTGGTGGAGAGCAAGGAGATAGCAGCGCGTGGAGAGCAAGGAGGTAGCAGCGGGTGGAGAGCAAGGAGATAGCAGCGGGTGGAGAGCAAGGCGGAAGCAGGTGGAGAGTAAGAAGGTAGCAGCTGGTGGAGAGCAAGGAGATAGCAGCGGGTGGAGAGCAAGGAGGTAGCAGGTGGAGAGCAAGGAGGTAGCAGCGGTTGGAGAGCAAGGAGATAGCAGCGGGTGGAGAGCAAGGAGGTAGCAGGTGGAGAGCAAGGAGTTACCAGCGGGTGGAGAGGAAGGAGATAGCAGCGGGTGGAGAGCAAGGCGGTAGCAGGTGGAGAGCAAGGATGTAGCAGCGGGTGGAGAGCAAGGAGATAGCAGCGAGTGGAGAGCAAGGCGGTAGCAGGTGGAGAGTAAGGAGGTAGCAGCGGCTGGAGAGCAAGGTGATAGCAGCGGGTGGAGAGCAAGGCGGTCGCAGGTGGAGCAAGGAGGTAGCAGCGGGTGAAGAGCAAGGAGATAGCAGCGGGTGGAGAGCAAGGAGGTAGCGGGTGGAGAGCAAGGAGATAGCAACGGGTGGAGAGCAAGGAGATAGCAGCGGGTGGATACTTTCCTTTATTTCCCGTCAGTTTCCGTTACTTTTCATTAAATTCCGTTACTTTTCGAAAGTTTCCGTTGGTTTCCGTTACTTATCGTCAGTTTCCTAGTTTCCATTACTTGCGGACATTTTCCGTCAGTTTCCGTTAGTTTCCGTTACTTTTCGTTAGTTTCCGTTATTATCCGACAGTTTCCGACACTTTCCGGCAGTTTCCGTTATTTCCCGTTAGTTTCCGTCATTTTCCGACAGTTTCCGTTGGTTTCCGTAACCTCCCGTCACTTTCAGTTAGTTTCCGTCACCTTCCGTTAGTTTCCGTTACTTTTCGTTAGTTTCAATCACTTTCCGTTAGTTTCCGACAGTTTCCGTTATTTCCCGTTAGTTTCCGTCACTTTCCGACGGTTTCCGTTAGTTTCCTTTAATTTCCGTTATTTTCCGGATGAAAACTAGGCTCTGTTACTTTCCGTCATATTCCGTTAGTTTCCGTCTCCTTCCGTTAGTTTCCGTCGCCTTCCGTTAGTTTCCGTTACTTTTCGTTAGTTTCCGTTATTTTCCGACAGTTTCCGTCACTTTCCGGCAGTTTCCGTTATTTCCCGTTAGTTTCCGTCAGTTTCCGTTGGTTTCCGTTACTTTCCGTCACTTTCCGTTAGTTTCCGTCACTTTCCGTTAGTTTCCGTTACTTTTCGTTAGTTTCCGTTATTTTCCGACAGTTTCCGTTAGTTTCCGGCATTTTCCGTTAGTTTCCGGCAGTTTCCGTTATTTCCCGTTAGTTTCCGTCTCTTTCCGACGGTTTCCGTTAGTTCCCTTTACTTTCCGTTATTTTCCGGATGAAAACGAGGCTCTGGATTGAAAACAAGGCTCTGGATTGAAAGCGAGGCTCTGGAATGAAAACGAGGTAGCAGCTGGTGGAGAGCAAGGAGATAGCAGCGGGTGGAGAGCAAGGCGGTAGCAGGTGGAGAGTAAGGAGGTAGCAGCTGGTGGAGAGCAAGGAGATAGCAGCGCGTGGAGAGCAAGGAGGTAGCACGTGGAGAGCAAGGAGGTAGCAGCGGGTGGAGAGCAAGGAGATAGCAGCGGGTGGAGAGCAAGGCGGAAGCAGGTGGAGAGTAAGGAGGTAGCAGCTGGTGGAGAGCAAGTAGATAGCAGCGGGTGGAGAGCAAGGAGGTAGCAGGTGGAGAGCAAGGAGGTAGCAGCGGTTGGAGAGCAAGGAGATAGCAGCGGGTGGAGAGCAAGGAGGTAGCAGGTGGAGAGCAAGGAGTTAGCAGCGGGTGGAGAGGAAGGAGATAGCAGCGGGTGGAGAGCAAGGCGGTAGCAGGTGGAGAGCAAGGATGTAGCAGCGGGTGGAGATCAAGGAGATAGCAGCGAGTGGAGAGCAAGGCGGTAGCAGGTGGAGAGTAAGGAGGTAGCAGCGGCTGGAGAGCAAGGTGATAGCAGCGGGTGGAGAGCAAGGCGGTCGCAGGTGGAGCAAGGAGGTAGCAGCGGGTGAAGAGCAAGGAGATAGCAGCGGGTGGAGAGCAAGGAGGTAGCGGGTGGAGAGCAAGGAGATAGCAACGGGTGGAGAGCAAGGAGATAGCAGCGGGTGGATACTTTCCTTTATTTCCCGTCAGTTTCCGTTACTTTTCATTAAATTCCGTTACTTTCCGAAAGTTTCCGTTGGTTTCCGTTACTTATCGTCAGTTTCCTAGTTTCCATTACTTGCGGACATTTTCCGTCAGTTTCCGTTAGTTTCCGTTACTTTTCGTTAGTTTCCGTTATTATCCGACAGTTTCCGACACTTTCCGGCAGTTTTCGTTATTTCCCGTTAGTTTCCATCATTTTCCGACAGTTTCCGTTATTTCCCGTTAGTTTCCGTCACTTTCCGACGGTTTCCGTTAGTTTCCTTTAATTTCCGTTATTTTCCGGATGAAAACTAGGCTCTGTTACTTTCCGTCATATTCCGTTAGTTTCCGTCTCCTTCCGTTAGTTTCCGTCGCCTTCCGTTAGTTTCCGTTACTTTTCGTTAGTTTCCGTTATTTTCCGACAGTTTCCGTCACTTTCCGGCAGTTTCCGTTATTTCCCGTTAGTTTCCGTCAGTTTCCGTTGGTTTCCGTTACTTTCCGTCACTTTCCGTTAGTTTCCGTCACTTTCCGTTAGTTTCCGTTACTTTTCGTTAGTTTCCGTTATTTTCCGACAGTTTCCGTTAGTTTCCGGCATTTCCCGTTAGTTTCCGGCAGTTTCCGTTATTTCCCGTTAGTTTCCGTCTCTTTCCGACGGTTTCCGTTAGTTCCCTTTACTTTCCGTTATTTTCCGGATGAAAACGAGGCTCTGGATTGAAAACAAGGCTCTGGATTGAAAGCGAGGCTCTGGAATGAAAACGAGGCTCTGGAATGAAAACGAGGCTCTGGAATGAAAACGAGGCTCTGGATTGAAAACGAGGCTTAGTAATGAAAACGAGGCTCTGGAATGAAAACGAGGCTCTGGATTGAAACCGAGGCTCTGGAATGAAAACGAGGCAGCCGGTGGAGAGCAAGGCGGTAGCAGGTGGAGAGTAAGGAGATAGCAGCGGGTGGAGAGCAAGGAAGTAGCAGGTGGAGAGCAAGGAGATAGCAGCGAGTGGAGAGCAAGGCGGTAGCAGGTGGAGAGTATGGAGGTAGCAGCGGCTGGAGAGCAAGGTGATAGCAGCGGGTGGAGAGCAAGGCGGTCGCAGGTGGAGCAAGGAGGTAGCAGCGGGTGAAGAGCAAGGAGATAGCAGCGGGTGGAGAGCAAGGCGGTAGCAGGTGGAGAGTAAGGAGGTAGAAGCTGGTGGAGAGCAAGGAGATAGCAGCGCGTGGAGAGCAAGGAGGTAGCAGCGGGTGGAGAGCAAGGAGATAGCAGCGGGTGGAGAGCAAGGCGGAAGCAGGTGGAGAGTAAGAAGGTAGCAGCTGGTGGAGAGCAAGGAGATAGCAGCGGGTGGAGAGCAAGGAGGTAGCAGGTGGAGAGCAAGGAGGTAGCAGCGGTTGGAGAGCAAGGAGATAGCAGCGGGTGGAGAGCAAGGAGGTAGCAGGTGGAGAGCAAGGAGTTACCAGCGGGTGGAGAGGAAGGAGATAGCAGCGGGTGGATACTTTCCTTTATTTCCCGTCAGTTTCCGTTACTTTTCATTAAATTCCGTTACTTTCCGAAAGTTTCCGTTGGTTTCCGTTACTTATCGTCAGTTTCCTAGTTTCCATTACTTGCGGACATTTACCGTCAGTTTCCGTTAGTTTCCGTTACTTTTCGTTAGTTTCCGTTATTATCCGACAGTTTCCGACACTTTCCGGCAGTTTCCGTTATTTCCCGTTAGTTTCCGTCATTTTCCGACAGTTTCCGTTGGTTTCCGTAACCTCCCGTCACTTTCAGTTAGTTTCCGTCACCTTCCGTTAGTTTCCGTTACTTTTCGTTAGTTTCAATCACTTTCCGTTAGTTTCCGACAGTTTCCGTTATTTCCCGTTAGTTTCCGTCACTTTCCGACGGTTTCCGTTAGTTTCCTTTAATTTCCGTTATTTTCCGGATGAAAACTAGGCTCTGTTACTTTCCGTCATATTCCGTTAGTTTCCGTCTCCTTCCGTTAGTTTCCGTCGCCTTCCGTTAGTTTCCGTTACTTTTCGTTAGTTTCCGTTATTTTCCGACAGTTTCCGTCACTTTCCGGCAGTTTCCGTTATTTCCCGTTAGTTTCCGTCAGTTTCCGTTGGTTTCCGTTACTTTCCGTCACTTTCCGTTAGTTTCCGTCACTTTCCGTTAGTTTCCGTTACTTTTCGTTAGTTTCCGTTATTTTCCGACAGTTTCCGTTAGTTTCCGGCATTTTCCGTTAGTTTCCGGCAGTTTCCGTTATTTCCCGTTAGTTTCCGTCTCTTTCCGACGGTTTCCGTTAGTTCCCTTTACTTTCCGTTATTTTCCGGATGAAAACGAGGCTCTGGATTGAAAACAAGGCTCTGGATTGAAAGCGAGGCTCTGGAATGAAAACGAGGCTCTGGAATGAAAACGAGGCTCTGGAATGAAAACGAGGCTCTGGATTGAAAACGAGGCTTAGTAATGAAAACGAGGCTCTGGAATGAAAACGAGGCTCTGGATTGAAACCGAGGCTCTGGAATGAAAACGAGGCAGCCGGTGGAGAGCAAGGCGGTAGCAGGTGGAGAGTAAGGAGGTAGCAGCTGGTGGAGAGCAAGGAGATAGCAGCGGGTGGAGAGCAAGGAAGTAGCAGGTGGAGAGCAAGGAGGTAGCAGCGGGTGGAGAGCAAGGAGATAGCAGCGGGTGGAGAGCAAGGCGGTAGCAGGTGGAGAGTAAGGAGGTAGCAGCTGGTGGAGAGCAAGGAGATAGCAGCGGGTGGAGAGCAAGGCGGTAGCAGGTGGAGAGTAAGGAGGTAGCAGCTGGTGGAGAGCAAGGAGATAGCAGCGCGTGGAGAGCAAGGAGGTAGCACGTGGAGAGCAAGGAGGTAGCAGCGGGTGGAGAGCAAGGAGATAGCAGCGGGTGGAGAGCAAGGCGGAAGCAGGTGGAGAGTAAGGAGGTAGCAGCTGGTGGAGAGCAAGTAGATAGCAGCGGGTGGAGAGCAAGGAGGTAGCAGGTGGAGAGCAAGGAGGTAGCAGCGGTTGGAGAGCAAGGAGATAGCAGCGGGTGGAGAGCAAGGAGGTAGCAGGTGGAGAGCAAGGAGTTAGCAGCGGGTGGAGAGGAAGGAGATAGCAGCGGGTGGAGAGCAAGGCGGTAGCAGGTGGAGAGCAAGGATGTAGCAGCGGGTGGAGATCAAGGAGATAGCAGCGAGTGGAGAGCAAGGCGGTAGCAGGTGGAGAGTAAGGAGGTAGCAGCGGCTGGAGAGCAAGGTGATAGCAGCGGGTGGAGAGCAAGGCGGTCGCAGGTGGAGCAAGGAGGTAGCAGCGGGTGAAGAGCAAGGAGATAGCAGCGGGTGGAGAGCAAGGAGGTAGCGGGTGGAGAGCAAGGAGATAGCAACGGGTGGAGAGCAAGGAGATAGCAGCGGGTGGATACTTTCCTTTATTTCCCGTCAGTTTCCGTTACTTTTCATTAAATTCCGTTACTTTCCGAAAGTTTCCGTTGGTTTCCGTTACTTATCGTCAGTTTCCTAGTTTCCATTACTTGCGGACATTTTCCGTCAGTTTCCGTTAGTTTCCGTTACTTTTCGTTAGTTTCCGTTATTATCCGACAGTTTCCGACACTTTCCGGCAGTTTTCGTTATTTCCCGTTAGTTTCCATCATTTTCCGACAGTTTCCGTTATTTCCCGTTAGTTTCCGTCACTTTCCGACGGTTTCCGTTAGTTTCCTTTAATTTCCGTTATTTTCCGGATGAAAACTAGGCTCTGTTACTTTCCGTCATATTCCGTTAGTTTCCGTTTCCTTCCGTTAGTTTCCGTCGCCTTCCGTTAGTTTCCGTTACTTTTCGTTAGTTTCCGTTATTTTCCGACAGTTTCCGTCACTTTCCGGCAGTTTCCGTTATTTCCCGTTAGTTTCCGTCAGTTTCCGTTGGTTTCCGTTACTTTCCGTCACTTTCCGTTAGTTTCCGTCACTTTCCGTTAGTTTCCGTTACTTTTCGTTAGTTTCCGTTATTTTCCGACAGTTTCCGTTAGTTTCCGGCATTTCCCGTTAGTTTCCGGCAGTTTCCGTTATTTCCCGTTAGTTTCCGTCTCTTTCCGACGGTTTCCGTTAGTTCCCTTTACTTTCCGTTATTTTCCGGATGAAAACGAGGCTCTGGATTGAAAACAAGGCTCTGGATTGAAAGCGAGGCTCTGGAATGAAAACGAGGCTCTGGAATGAAAACGAGGCTCTGGAATGAAAACGAGGCTCTGGATTGAAAACGAGGCTTAGTAATGAAAACGAGGCTCTGGAATGAAAACGAGGCTCTGGATTGAAACCGAGGCTCTGGAATGAAAACGAGGCAGCCGGTGGAGAGCAAGGCGGTAGCAGGTGGAGAGTAAGGAGGTAGCAGCTGGTGGAGAGCAAGGAGATAGCAGCGGGTGGAGAGCAAGGAAGTAGCAGGTGGAGAGCAAGGAGATAGCAGCGAGTGGAGAGCAAGGCGGTAGCAGGTGGAGAGTATGGAGGTAGCAGCGGCTGGAGAGCAAGGAGATAGCAGCGGGTGGAGAGCAAGGCGGTCGCAGGTGGAGCAAGGAGGTAGTAGCGGGTGGAGAGCAAGGAGATAGCAGCGGGTGGAGAGCAAGGCGGTAGCAGGTGGAGAGTAAGGAGGTAGCAGCTGGTGGAGAGCAAGGAGATAGCAGCGGGTGGAGAGCAAGGAGGTAGCAGGTGGAGAGCAAGGAGTTACCAGCGGGTGGAGAGGAAGGAGATAGCAGCGGGTGGAGAGCAAGGCGGTAGCAGGTGGAGAGCAAGGATGTAGCAGCGGGTGGAGAGCAAGGAGATAGCAGCGAGTGGAGAGCAAGGCGGTAGCAGGTGGAGAGTAAGGAGGTAGCAGCGACTGGAGAGCAAGGTGATAGCAGCGGGTGGAGAGCAAGGCGGTCGCAGGTGGAGCAAGGAGGTAGCAGCGGGTGAAGAGCAAGGAGATGGCAGCGGGTGGAGAGCAAGGAGGTAGCGGGTGGAGAGCAAGGAGATAGCAACGGGTGGAGAGCAAGGAGATAGCAGCGGGTGGATACTTTCCTTTATTTCCCGTCAGTTTCCGTTACTTTTCATTAAATTCCGTTACTTTCCGAAAGTTTCCGTTGGTTTCCGTTACTTATCGTCAGTTTCCTAGTTTCCATTACTTGCGGACATTTTCCGTCAGTTTCCGTTAGTTTCCGTTACTTTTCGTTTGTTTCCGTTATTATCCGACAGTTTCCGACACTTTCCGGCAGTTTCCGTTATTTCCCGTTAGTTTCCGTCATTTTCCGACAGTTTCCGTTGGTTTCCGTAACCTCCCGTCACTTTCAGTTTGTTTCCGTCACCTTCCGTTAGTTTCCGTTACTTTTCGTTAGTTTCAATCACTTTCCGTTAGTTTCCGACAGTTTCCGTTAGTTCCCTTTACTTTCCGTTATTTTCCGGATGAAAACGAGGCTCTGGATTGAAAACAAGGCTCTGGATTGAAATCGAGGCTCTGGAATGAAAACGAGGCTCTGGAATGAAAACGAGGCTCTGGAATGAAAACGAGGCTCTGGATTGAAAACGAGGCTTAGTAATGAGAACGAGGCTCTGGAATGAAAACGAGGCTCTGTATTGAAACCGAGGCTCTGGAATGAAAACGAGGCAGCCGGTGGAGAGCAAGGCGGTAGCAGGTGGAGAGTAAGGAGGTAGCAGCTGGTGGAGAGCAAGGAGATAGCAGCGGGTGGAGAGCAAGGAAGTAGCAGGTGGAGAGCAAGGAGATAGCAGCGGGTGGAGAGCAAGGCGGTAGCAGGTGGAGAGTAAGGAGGTAGCAGCTGGTGGAGAGCAAGGAGATAGCAGCGGGTGGAGAGAAAGGCGGTAGCAGGTGGAGAGTAAGGAGGTAGCAGCTGGTGGAGAGCAAGGAGATAGCAGCGCGTGGAGAGCAAGGAGGTAGCACGTGGAGAGCAAGGAGGTAGCAGCGGGTGGAGAGCAAGGAGATAGCAGCGGGTGGAGAGCAAGGCGGAAGCAGGTGGAGAGTAAGGAGGTAGCAGCTGGTGGAGAGCAAGTAGATAGCAGCGGGTGGAGAGCAAGGAGGTAGCAGGTGGAGAGCAAGGAGGTAGCAGCGGTTGGAGAGCAAGGAGATAGCAGCGGGTGGAGAGCAAGGAGGTAGCAGGTGGAGAGCAAGGAGTTAGCAGCGGGTGGAGAGGAAGGAGATAGCAGCGGGTGGAGAGCAAGGCGGTAGCAGGTGGAGAGCAAGGATGTAGCAGCGGGTGGAGAGCAAGGAGATAGCAGCGAGTGGAGAGCAAGGCGGTAGCAGGTGGAGAGTAAGGAGGTAGCAGCGGCTGGAGAGCAAGGTGATAGCAGCGGGTGGAGAGCAAGGCGGTCGCAGGTGGAGCAAGGAGGTAGCAGCGGGTGAAGAGCAAGGAGATAGCAGCGGGTGGAGAGCAAGGCGGTAGCAGGTGGAGAGTAAGGAGGTAGAAGCTGGTGGAGAGCAAGGAGATAGCAGCGCGTGGAGAGCAAGGAGGTAGCAGCGGGTGGAGAGCAAGGAGATAGCAGCGGGTGGAGAGCAAGGCGGAAGCAGGTGGAGAGTAAGAAGGTAGCAGCTGGTGGAGAGCAAGGAGATAGCAGCGGGTGGAGAGCAAGGAGGTAGCAGGTGGAGAGCAAGGAGGTAGCAGCGGTTGGAGAGCAAGGAGATAGCAGCGGGTGGAGAGCAAGGAGGTAGCAGGTGGAGAGCAAGGAGTTACCAGCGTGTGGAGAGGAAGGAGATAGCAGCGGGTGGATACTTTCCTTTATTTCCCGTCAGTTTCCGTTACTTTCCGAAAGTTTCCGTTGGTTTCCGTTACTTATCGTCAGTTTCCTAGTTTCCATTACTTGCGGACATTTTCCGTCAGTTTCCGTTAGTTTCCGTTACTTTTCGTTAGTTTCCGTTATTATCCGACAGTTTCCGACACTTTCCGGCAGTTTCCGTTATTTCCCGTTAGTTTCCGTCATTTTCCGACAGTTTCCGTTGGTTTCCGTAACCTCCCGTCACTTTCAGTTAGTTTCCGTCACCTTCCGTTAGTTTCCGTTACTTTTCGTTAGTTTCAATCACTTTCCGTTAGTTTCCGACAGTTTCCGTTATTTCCCGTTAGTTTCCGTCACTTTCCGACGGTTTCCGTTAGTTTCCTTTAATTTCCGTTATTTTCCGGATGAAAACTAGGCTCTGTTACTTTCCGTCATATTCCGTTAGTTTCCGTCTCCTTCCGTTAGTTTCCGTCGCCTTCCGTTAGTTTCCGTTACTTTTCGTTAGTTTCCGTTATTTTCCGACAGTTTCCGTCACTTTCCGGCAGTTTCCGTTATTTCCCGTTAGTTTCCGTCAGTTTCCGTTGGTTTCCGTTACTTTCCGTCACTTTCCGTTAGTTTCCGTCACTTTCCGTTAGTTTCCGTTACTTTTCGTTAGTTTCCGTTATTTTCCGACAGTTTCCGTTAGTTTCCGGCATTTTCCGTTAGTTTCCGGCAGTTTCCGTTATTTCCCGTTAGTTTCCGTCTCTTTCCGACGGTTTCCGTTAGTTCCCTTTACTTTCCGTTATTTTCCGGATGAAAACGAGGCTCTGGATTGAAAACAAGGCTCTGGATTGAAAGCGAGGCTCTGGAATGAAAACGAGGCTCTGGAATGAAAACGAGGCTCTGGAATGAAAACGAGGCTCTGGATTGAAAACGAGGCTTAGTAATGAAAACGAGGCTCTGGAATGAAAACGAGGCTCTGGATTGAAACCGAGGCTCTGGAATGAAAACGAGGCAGCCGGTGGAGAGCAAGGCGGTAGCAGGTGGAGAGTAAGGAGGTAGCAGCTGGTGGAGAGCAAGGAGATAGCAGCGGGTGGAGAGCAAGGAAGTAGCAGGTGGAGAGCAAGGAGGTAGCAGCGAGTGGAGAGCAAGGAGATAGCAGCGGGTGGAGAGCAAGGCGGTAGCTGGTGGAGAGTAAGGAGGTAGCAGCTGGTGGAGAGCAAGGAGATAGCAGCGGGTGGAGAGCAAGGCGGTAGCAGGTGGAGAGCAAGGAGGTAGCAGCGGGTGAAGAGCAAGGAGATAGCAGCGGGTGGAGAGCAAGGAGGTAGCGGGTGGAGAGCAAGGAGATAGCAACGGGTGGAGAGCAAGGAGATAGCAGCGGGTGGATACTTTCCTTTATTTCCCGTCAGTTTCCGTTACTTTTCATTAAATTCCGTTACTTTCCGAAAGTTTCCGTTGGTTTCCGTTACTTATCGTCAGTTTCCTAGTTTCCATTACTTGCGGACATTTTCCGTCAGTTTCCGTTAGTTTCCGTTACTTTTCGTTAGTTTCCGTTATTATCCGACAGTTTCCGACACTTTCCGGCAGTTTTCGTTATTTCCCGTTAGTTTCCATCATTTTCCGACAGTTTCCGTTATTTCCCGTTAGTTTCCGTCACTTTCCGACGGTTTCCGTTAGTTTCCTTTAATTTCCGTTATTTTCCGGATGAAAACTAGGCTCTGTTACTTTCCGTCATATTCCGTTAGTTTCCGTCTCCTTCCGTTAGTTTCCGTCGCCTTCCGTTAGTTTCCGTTACTTTTCGTTGGTTTCCGTTATTTTCCGACAGTTTCCGTCACTTTCCGGCAGTTTCCGTTATTTCCCGTTAGTTTCCGTCAGTTTCCGTTGGTTTCCGTTACTTTCCGTCACTTTCCGTTAGTTTCCGTCACTTTCCGTTAGTTTCCGTTACTTTTCGTTAGTTTCCGTTATTTTCCGACAGTTTCCGTTAGTTTCCGGCATTTCCCGTTAGTTTCCGGCAGTTTCCGTTATTTCCCGTTAGTTTCCGTCTCTTTCCGACGGTTTCCGTTAGTTCCCTTTACTTTCCGTTATTTTCCGGATGAAAACGAGGCTCTGGATTGAAAACAAGGCTCTGGATTGAAAGCGAGGCTCTGGAATGAAAACGAGGCTCTGGAATGAAAACGAGGCTCTGGAATGAAAACGAGGCTCTGGATTGAAAACGAGGCTTAGTAATGAAAACGAGGCTCTGGAATGAAAACGAGGCTCTGGATTGAAACCGAGGCTCTGGAATGAAAACGAGGCAGCCGGTGGAGAGCAAGGCGGTAGCAGGTGGAGAGTAAGGAGGTAGCAGCTGGTGGAGAGCAAGGAGATAGCAGCGGGTGGAGAGCAAGGAAGTAGCAGGTGGAGAGCAAGGAGATAGCAGCGAGTGGAGAGCAAGGCGGTAGCAGGTGGAGAGTATGGAGGTAGCAGCGGCTGGAGAGCAAGGAGATAGCAGCGGGTGGAGAGCAAGGCGGTCGCAGGTGGAGCAAGGAGGTAGTAGCGGGTGGAGAGCAAGGAGATAGCAGCGGGTGGAGAGCAAGGCGGTAGCAGGTGGAGAGTAAGGAGGTAGCAGCTGGTGGAGAGCAAGGAGATAGCAGCGGGTGGAGAGCAAGGAGGTAGCAGGTGGAGAGCAAGGAGGTAGCAGCGGGTGGAGAGGAAGGAGATAGCAGCGGGTGGAGAGCAAGGCGGTAGCAGGTGGAGAGGAAGGATGTAGCAGCGGGTGGATAGCAAGGAGATAGCAGCGAGTGGAGAGCAAGGCGGTAGCAGGTGGAGAGTAAGGAGGTAGCAGCGGCTGTAGAGCAAGGAGATAGCAGCGGGTGGAGAGCAAGGCGGTCGCAGGTGGAGCAAGGAGGTAGCAGCGGGTGAAGAGCAAGGAGATAGCAGCGGGTGGAGAGCAAGGAGGTAGCGGGTGGAGAGCAAGGAGATAGCAACGGGTGGAGAGCAAGGAGATAGCAGCGGGTGGATACTTTCCTTTACTTCCCGTCAGTTTCCGTTACTTTTCATTAATTTCCGTTACTTTCCGAAAGTTTCCGTTGGTTTCCGTTACTTATCGTCAGTTTCCTAGTTTCCATTACTTTCGGACATTTTCCGTTAGTTTCCGTCACCTTCCGTTAGTTTCCGTTACTTTTCGTCAGTTTCCGTTACTTTTCGACAGTTTCCGTCACTTTCCGTTAGTTTCCGTTGGTTTCCGTTACTTTCCGTCACTTTCCGACAGTTTCCGTTAGTTTCCTTTACTTTCCGTTATTTTCCGGATGAAAACGAGTCTCTGGATTGAAAACGTGGCTCTGGATTGAAAACGAGGCTCTGTTACTTTCCGTCATATTCCGTTAGTTTCCGTCACCTTCCGTTAGTTTCCGTCTCCTTCCGCTATTTTCCGTTACTTTTCGTTAGTTTCCGTTATTTTCCGACAGTTTCCGTCACTTTCCGGCTGTTTCCGTAATTTCCCGTTATTTCCCGTTATTTCCGTTATTTCCGTTATTTTCCGTCACTTTCCGAAAAGTTTCCGTTGGTTTCCGTTACTTTCCGTCAGTTTCCGTCAGTTTCCGTCACTTTCCGTTAGTTTCCGTTACTTTTCGTTAGTTTCCGTTATTTTCCGACAGTTTCCGTTAGCTTCCGTCGCTTTCCGTTAGTTTCCGGCAATTTCCGTTATTTCCCGTTAGTTTCCGTCACTTTACGTTATTTCCCGTTAGTTTCCGTCAGTTTCCGACAGTTTCCATTGGTTTCCGTTACTTTCCGTCACTTTCCGTTAGTTTCCGTCACCTTCCGTTAGTTTCCGTCACTTTCCGTTAGTTTCCGGCAGTTTCCGTTATTTCCCGTTAGTTTCCGTCACTCTGCGATGGTTTCCGTTAGTTTCCTTTACTCTCCGTTATTTTCCGGATGAAAACGAGGCTCTGGATTGAAAACGAGGCTCTGGAATGAAAACGAGGCTCTGGATTGAAAACGAGGCTCTGGATTGAAAACGAGGCTCTGGAATGAAAACGAGGCTCTGGAATGAAAACGAGGCTCTGGAATGAAAACGAGGCTCTGGAATGAAAACGAGGCAGCCGGTGGAGAGCAAGGCGGTAGCAGGTGGAGAGTAAGGAGGTAGCAGCTGGTGGAGAGCAAGGAGATAGCAGCGGGTGGAGAGCAAGGAGGTAGCAGCGGGTGGAGAACAAGGAGATAGCAGCGGGTGGAGAGCAAGGCGGTAGCAGGTGGAGAGTAAGGAGATAGCAGCGGGTTGAGAGCAAGGAGATAGCAGCGGGTGGAGAGCAAGGCGGAAGCAGGTGGAGAGTAAGGAGGTAGCAGCTGGTGGAGAGCAAGGAGATAGCAGCGGGTGGAGAGCAAGGAGGTAGCAGGTGGAGAGCAGGGAGGTAGCAGCTGGTGGAGAGCAGGGAGATAGCAGCGGGTGGAGAGCAAGGAGGTAGCAGGTGGAGAGCAAGGAGGTAGCAGCGGGTGGAGAGCAAGGAGATAGCAGCGGGTGGAGAGCAAGGCGGTAGCAGGTGGAGAGCAAGGATGTAGCAGCGGGTGGAGAGCAAGGAGATAGCAGCGAGTGGAGAGCAAGGCGGTAGCAGGTGGAGAGTAAGGAGGTAGCAGCGGCTGGAGAGCAAGGAGATAGCAGCGGGTGGAGAGCAAGGCGGTCGCAGGTGGAGCAAGGAGGTAGCAGCGGGTGAAGAGCAAGGAGATAGCAGCGGGTGGAGAGCAAGGAGGTAGCGGGTGGAGAGCAAGGAGATAGCAGCGGGTGGATACTTTCCTTTATTTCCCGTCAGTTTCCGTTACTTTTCATTAAATTCCGTTACTTTCCGAAAGTTTCCGTTGGTTTCCGTTACTTATCGTCAGTTTCCTAGTTTCCATTACTTTCGGACATTTTCCGTCAGTTTCCGTTAGTTTCCGTCACCTTCCGTTAGTTTCCGTTACTTTTCGTCAGTTTCCGTTATTATCCGACAGTTTCCGTCACTTTCCGGCAGTTTCCGTTATTTCCCGTTAGTTTCCGTCACTTTCCGACAGTTTCCGATGGTTACCGTTACTTTCCGTCACTTTCCGTTAGTTTCCGTTACTTCTCGTTAGTTTCCGTTATTTTCCGACAGTTTCCGTTAGTTTCCGTCACCTTCCGTTAGTTTCCGGCAGTTTCCGTTATTTCCCGTTAGTTTCCGTCACTTTCAGACGGTTTCCGTTTGTTTCCTTTACTTTCCGTTATTTTCCGGATGAAAACGAGGCTCTGGATTGAAAACGAAGCTCTGCATTGAAAACGAGGCTTTGGATTGAAAACGAGGCTCTGGAATGAAAACGAGGCTCTGGATTGAAAACGAAGCTCTGGATTGAAAACGAGGCTCTGGAATGAAAACGAGGCTCTGGAATGAAAACGAGGCTCTGGATTGAAAACGAGGCTCTGGATTGAAAACGAGGCTCTGTTACTTTCCGTCACATTCCGTTAGTTTCCGTTAGTTTCCTTTACTTTTCGTTAGTTTCCCTTATTTTCCGACAGTTTCCATCACTTTCCGACGGTTTCCGTCACTTTCCGGCAGTTTCCGTTATTTCCCGTTAGTTTCCGTCACTTTCCGACAGTTTCCGTTGGTTTCCGTAACCTCCCGTCACTTTCCGTTAGTTTCCGTCACCTTCCGTTAGTTTCCGTTACTTTTCGTTAGTTTCAATCACTTTCCGTTAGTTTCCGGCAGTTTCCGTTATTTCCCGTTACTTTCCATCACTTTCCGACGGTTTCCGTTAGTTTCCTTCAATTTCCGTTATTTTCCGGATGAAAATGAGGCTCTGTTACTTTCCGTCATATTCCGTTAATTTCCGTCTCCTTCCGTTAGTTTCCGTCGCCTTCCGTTAGTTTCCGTTACTTTTCGTTAGTTTCCGTTATTTTCCGACAGTTTCCGTCACTTTCCGGCAGTTTCCGTTATTTCCCGTTAGTTTCCGTCAGTTTCCGACAGTTTCCGTTGGTTTCCGTTACTTTCCGGCACTTTCCGTTAGTTTCCGTCACTTTCCGTTAGTTTCCGTCACTTTCCGTTAGTTTCCGGCAGTTTCCGTTATTTCCCGTTAGTTTCCGTCACTTTCCGACGGTTTCCGTTAGTTTCTTTTACTTTCCGTTATTTTCCGGATGAAAACGAGGCTCTGGAATGAAAACGAGGCTCTGGAATGAAAACGAGGCTCTGGATTGAAAACGAGGCTCTGGAATGAAAACGGGGCTCTGGATTGAAAACGAGGCTCTGGAATGAAAACGAGGCTCTGGATTGTAAACGAGGCTCTGGAATGAAAACGAGGCTCTGGAATGAAAACGAGGCAGCCGGTGGAGAGCAAGGCGGTAGCAGGTGGAGAGTAAGGAGATAGCAGCGGGTGGAGAGCAAGGAGGTAGCAGGTGGAGAGCAAGGAGGTAGCAGCGGGTGGTGAGCAAGGAGATAGCAGCGGGTGGAGAGCAAGGCGGTAGCAGGTGGAGAGTAAGGAGGTAGCAGCTGGTGGAGAGCAAGGAGATAGCAGCGCGTGGAGAGCAAGGAGGTAGCACGTGGAGAGCAAGGAGGTAGCAGCGGGTGGAGAGCAAGGAGATAGCAGCGGGTGGAGAGCAAGGCGGAAGCAGGTGGAGAGTAAGAAGGTAGCAGCTGGTGGAGAGCAAGGAGATAGCAGCGGGTGGAGAGCAAGGCGGTAGCAGGTGGATAGCAAGGAGGTAGCAGCGGGTGGAGAGCAAGGAGATAGCAGCGGGTGGAGAGCAAGGAGGTAGCGGGTGGAGAGCAAGGCGGTAGCAGGTGGAGAGTAAGGAGGTAGCAGCGGGTGGAGAGCAAGGCGGTAGCAGGTGGAGAGTAAGGAGGTAGCAGCTGGTGGAGAGCAAGGAGATAGCAGCGGGTGGATACTTTCCTTTACTTCCCGTCAGTTTCCGTTACTTTTCATTAATTTCCGTTACTTTCCGAAAGTTTCCGTTGGTTTCCGTTACTTATCGTCAGTTTCCTAGTTTCCATTACTTTCGGACATTTTCCGTTAGTTTCCGTCACCTTCCGTTAGTTTCCGTTACTTTTCGTCAGTTTCCGCTATTTTTCGACAGTTTCCGTCACTTTCCGTTAGTTTCCGTTGGTTTCCGTTACTTTCCGTCACTTTCCGACAGTTTCCGTTAGTTTCCTTTACTTTCCGTTATTTTCCGGATGAAAACGAGGCTCTGGATTGAAAACGTGGCTCTGGATTGAAAACGAGGCTCTGTTACTTTCCGTCATATTCCGTTAGTTTCCGTCACCTTCCGTTAGTTTCCGTCTCCTTCCGCTATTTTCCGTTACTTTTCGTTAGTTTCCGTTATTTTCCGACAGTTTCCGTCACTTTCCGGCTGTTTCCGTAATTTCCCGTTATTTCCCGTTATTTCCGTTATTTCCGTTATTTTCCGTCACTTTCCAAAAGTTTCCGTTGGTTTCCGTTACTTTACGTCAGTTTCCGTTAGTTTCCGTCACTTTCCGTTAGTTTCCGTTACTTCTCGTTAGTTTCCGTTATTTTCCGACAGTTTCCGTTAGTTCCCGTCGCTTTCCGTTACTTTCCGGTAATTTCCGTTATTTCCCGTTAGTTTCCGTCACTTTACGTTTTTCCCGTTAGTTTCCGTCAGTTTCCGACAGTTTCCATTGGTTTCCGTTACTTTCCGTCACTTCCCGTTAGTTTCCGGCAGTTTCCGTTATTTCCCGTTAGTTTCCGTCACTCTGCGATGGTTTCCGTTAGTTTCCTTTACTCTCCGTTATTTTCCGGATGAAAACGAGGCTCTGGATTGAAAACGAGGCTCTGGAATGAAAACGAGGCTCTGGAATGAAAACGAGGCTCTGGATTGAAAACGAGGCTCTGGAATGAAAACGAGGCTCTGGATTGAAAATGAGGCTCTGGAATGAAAACGAGGCTCTGGAATGAAAACGAGGCTCTGGAATGAAAACGAGGCTCTGGAATGAAAACGAGGCTCTGGAATGAAAACGAGGCAGCCGGTGGAGAGCAAGACGGTAGCAGGTGGAGAGTAAGGAGGTAGCAGCTGGTGGAGAGCAAGGAGATAGCAGCGGGTGGAGAGCAAGGAGGTAGCAGGTGGAGAGCAGGGAGGTAGCAGCTGGTGGAGAGCAGGGAGATAGCAGCGGGTGGAGAGCAAGGAGGTAGCAGGTGGAGAGCAAGGAGGTAGCAGCGGGTGGAGAGCAAGGAGATAGCAGCGGGTGGAGAGCAAGGCGGTAGCAGGTGGAGAGCAAGGATGTAGCAGCGGGTGGAGAGCAAGGAGATAGCAGCGAGTGGAGAGCAAGGCGGTAGCAGGTGGAGAGTAAGGAGGTAGCAGCGGCTGGAGAGCAAGGAGATAGCAGCGGGTGGAGAGCAAGGCGGTCGCAGGTGGAGCAAGGAGGTAGCAGCGGGTGAAGAGCAAGGAGATAGCAGCGGGTGGAGAGCAAGGAGGTAGCGGGTGGAGAGCAAGGAGATAGCAGCGGGTGGATACTTTCCTTTATTTCCCGTCAGTTTCCGTTACTTTTCATTAAATTCCGTTACTTTCCGAAAGTTTCCGTTGGTTTCCGTTACTTATCGTCAGTTTCCTAGTTTCCATTACATTCGGACATTTTCCGTCAGTTTCCGTTAGTTTCCGTCACCTTCCGTTAGTTTCCGTTACTTTTCGTCAGTTTCCGTTATTATCCGACAGTTTCCGTCACTTTCCGGCAGTTTCCGTTATTTCCCGTTAGTTTCCGTCACTTTCCGACAGTTTCCAATGGTTACCGTTACTTTCCGTCACTTTCCGTTAGTTTCCGTTACTTCTCGTTAGTTTCCGTTATTTTCCGACAGTTTCCGTTAGTTTCCGTCACTCTCCGTTAGTTTCCGGCAGTTTCCGTTATTTCCCGTTAGTTTCCGTCACTTTCAGACGGTTTCCGTTTGTTTCCTTTACTTTCCGTTATTTTCCGGATGAAAACGAGGCTCTGGATTGAAAACGAAGCTCTGCATTGAAAACGAGGCTCTGGATTGAAAACGAGGCTCTGGAATGAAAACGAGGCTCTGGATTGAAAACGAAGCTCTGGATTGAAAACGAGGCTCTGGAATGAAAACGAGGCTCTGGAATGAAAACGAGGCTCTGGATTGAAAACGAGGCTCTGGATTGAAAACGAGGCTCTGTTACTTTCCGTCACATTCCGTTAGTTTCCGTTAGTTTCCTTTACTTTTCGTTAGTTTCCCTTATTTTCCGACAGTTTCCATCACTTTCCGACGGTTTCCGTCACTTTCCGGCAGTTTCCGTTATTTCCCGTTAGTTTCCGTCACTTTCCGACAGTTTCCGTTGGTTTCCGTAACCTCCCGTCACTTTCCGTTAGTTTCCGTCACCTTCCGTTAGTTTCCGTTACTTTTCGTTAGTTTCAATCACTTTCCGTTAGTTTCCGGCAGTTTCCGTTATTTCCCGTTACTTTCCATCACTTTCCGACGGTTTCCGTTAGTTTCCTTCAATTTCCGTTATTTTCCGGATGAAAATGAGGCTCTGTTACTTTCCGTCATATTCCGTTAGTTTCCGTCTCCTTCCGTTAGTTTCCGTCGCCTTCCGTTAGTTTCCGTTACTTTTCGTTAGTTTCCGTTATTTTCCGACAGTTTCCGTCACTTTCCGGCAGTTTCCGTTATTTCCCGTTAGTTTCCGTCAGTTTCCGACAGTTTCCGTTGGTTTCCGTTACTTTCCGGCACTTTCCGTTAGTTTCCGGCAGTTTCCGTTATTTCCCGTTAGTTTCCGTCACTTTCCGACGGTTTCCGTTAGTTTCCTTTACTTTCCGTTATTTTCCGGATGAAAACGAGGCTCTGGAATGAAAACGAGGCTCTGGAATGAAAACGAGGCTCTGGATTGAAAACGAGGCTCTGGAATGAAAACGGGGCTCTGGATTGAAAACGAGGCTCTGGAATGAAAACGAGGCTCTGGATTGTAAACGAGGCTCTGGAATGAAAACGAGGTTCTGGAATGAAAACGAGGCAGCCGGTGGAGAGCAAGGCGGTAGCAGGTGGAGAGTAAGGAGATAGCAGCGGGTGGAGAGCAAGGAGGTAGCAGGTGGAGAGCAAGGAGGTAGCAGCGGGTGGTGAGCAAGGAGATAGCAGCGGGTGGAGAGCAAGGCGGTAGCAGGTGGAGAGTAAGGAGGTAGCAGCTGGTGGAGAGCAAGGAGATAGCAGCGGGTGGAGAGCAAGGCGGTTGCAGGTGGAGAGTAAGGAGGTAGCAGCTGGAGGAGAGCAAGGAGATAGCAGCGCGTGGAGAGCAAGGAGGTAGCACGTGGAGAGCAAGGAGGTAGCAGCGGGTGGAGAGCAAGGAGATAGCAGCGGGTGGAGAGCAAGGCGGAAGCAGGTGGAGAGTAAGAAGGTAGCAGCTGGTGGAGAGCAAGGAGATAGCAGCGGGTGGAGAGCAAGGCGGTAGCAGGTGGAGAGCAAGGAGGTAGCAGCGGGTGGAGAGCAAGGAGATAGCAGCGGGTGGAGAGCAAGGAGGTAGCAGGTGGAGAGCAAGGAGTTAGCAGCGGGTGGAGAGGAAACTAACGAAAAGTAACGGAAACTAACGGAAGGCGACGGAAACTAACGGATTGAAAACGAGGC
Organism: Octopus bimaculoides; assembly: GCF_046866305.1. NCBI lineage: Eukaryota > Metazoa > Mollusca > Cephalopoda > Octopoda > Octopodidae > Octopus > Octopus bimaculoides. Next base: position 85,600,812 of record NC_142932.1, read on the forward strand.
TCTGGATTGAAAACGAGGCTCTGGAATGAAAACGAGGCTCTGGATTGAAAACGTGGCTCTGGAATGAAAACGAGGCAGCCGGTGGAGAGCAAGGCGGTAGCAGGTGGAGAGTAAGGAGGTAGCAGCTGGTGGAGAGCAAGGAGATAGCAGCGGGTGGAGAGCAAGGAGGTAGCAGTTGGAGAGCAAGGAGGTAGCAGCGGGTGGAGAGCAAGGAGATAGCAGCGGGTGGAGAGCAAGGCGGTAGCAGGTGGAGAGTAAGGAGGTAGCAGCTGGTGGAGAGCAAGGAGATAGCAGCGGGTGGAGAGCAAGGAGGTAGCAGGTGGAAAGCAAGGAGGTAGCAGCGGGTGGAGAGGAAGGAGATAGCAGCGGGTGGAGTGCAAGGCGGTAGCAGGTGGAGAGGAAGGATGTAGCAGCGGGTGGAGAGCAAGGAGATAGCAGCGAGTGGAGAGCAAGGCGGTAGCAGGTGGAGAGTAAGGAGGTAGCAGCGGCTGGAGAGCAAGGAGATAGCAGCGGGTGGAGAGCAAGGCGGTCGCAGGTGGAGCAAGGAGGTAGTAGCGGCTGGAGAGCAAGGAGATAGCAGCGGGTGGAGAGCAAGGCGGTAGCAGGTGGAGAGTAAGGAGGTAGCAGCTGGTGGAGAGCAAGGAGATAGCAGCGGGTGGAGAGCAAGGAGGTAGCAGGTGGAGAGCAAGGAGGTAGCAGCGGGTGGAGAGGAAGGAGATAGCAGCGGGTGGAGAGCAAGGCGGTAGCAAGGTGGAGAGGAAGGATGTAGCAGCGGGTGGAGAGCAAGGAGATAGCAGCGAGTGGAGAGCAAGGCGGTAGCAGGTGGAGAGTAAGGAGGTAGCAGCGGCTGGAGAGCAAGGAGATAGCAGCGGGTGGAGAGCAAGGCGGTCGCAGGTGGAGCAAGGAAGTAGCAGCGGGTGAAGAGCAAGGAGATAGCAGCGGGTGGAGAGCAAGGAGGTAGCGGGTGGAGAGCAAGGAGATAGCAACGGGTGGAGAGCAAGGAGATAGCAGCGGGTGGATACTTTCCTTTACTTCCCGTCAGTTTCCGTTACTTTTCATTAATTTCCGTTACTTTCCGAAAGTTTCCGTTGGTTTCCGTTACTTATCGTCAGTTTCCTAGTTTCCATTACTTTCGGACATTTTCCGTTAGTTTCCGTCACCTTCCGTTAGTTTCCGTTACTTTTCGTCAGTTTCCGTTATTTTTCGACAGTTTCCGTCACTTTCCGTTAGTTTCCGTTGGTTTCCGTTACTTTCCGTCACTTTCCGACAGTTTCCGTTAGTTTCCTTTACTTTCCGTTATTTTCCGGATGAAAACGAGGCTCTGGATTGAAAACGTGGCTCTGGATTGAAAACGAGGCTCTGTTACTTTCCGTCATATTCCGTTAGTTTCCGTCACCTTCCGTTAGTTTCCGTCTCCTTCCGCTATTTTCCGTTACTTTTCGTTAGTTTCCGTTATTTTCCGACAGTTTCCGTCACTTTCCGGCTGTTTCCGTAATTTCCCGTTATTTCCCGTTATTTCCGTTATTTCCGTTATTTTCCGTCACTTTCCGAAAGTTTCCGTTGGTTTCCGTTACTTTCCGTCAGTTTCCGTTAGTTTCCGTCACTTTCCGTTAGTTTCCGTTACTTTTCGTTAGTTTCCGTTATTTTCCGACAGTTTCCGTTAGTTTCCGTCGCTTTCCGTTAGTTTCCGGCAATTTCCGTTATTTCCCGTTAGTTTCCGTCACTTTCCGACAGTTTCCGTTCGTTTCCTTTACTTTCCGTTATTTTCCGGATGAAAACGAGGCTCTGGATTGAAAACGAGGCTCTGGAATGAAAACGAGGCTCTGGAATGAAAACGAGGCTCTGTTACTTTCCGTCATATTCCGTTAGTTTCCGTCATCTTCCGTTACTTTTCGTTAGTTTTTCGTTATTTTCCGACAGTTTCCGTCACTTTCCGGCAGTTTCCGTTATTTCCCGTTAGTTTCCGTCAGTTTCCGACAGTCTCCGTTGGTTTCCGTTACTTTCCGTCACTCTCCGTTAGTTTCCGTCACCTTCCGTTAGTTTCCGTTATTTTCCGGCAGTTTCCGTTAGTTTCCGTCACTTTCCGTTACTTTTCGTCAGTTTCCGTTATTTTCCGACAGTTTCAGTCACTTTCCGGCAGTTTCCGTTATTTCCCGTTAGTTTCCGTCACTTTCCGACAGTTTCCGTTAATTTCCTTTACTTTCCGTTATTTTCCGGATGAAAACGAGGCTCTGGATTGAAAACGAGGCTCTGGATTGAAAACGAGGCTCTGGAATGAAAACAAGGCTCTGGAATGAAAACGAGGCTCTGGATTGAAAACGAGGCTCTGGAATGAAAACGAGGCAGCCGGTGGAGAGCAAGGCGGTAGCAGGTGGAGAGTAAGGAGGTAGCAGCTGGTGGAGAGCAAGGAGATAGCAGCGGGTGGAGAGCAAGGAGGTAGCAGGTGGAGAGCAAGGAGGTAGCAGCGGGTGGAGAGCAAGGAGGTAGCAGGTAGAGAGCAAGGAGGTAGCAGCGGGTGGAGAGCAAGGAGATAGCAGCGGGTGGAGAGCAAGGAGGTAGCAGGTGGAGAGCAAGGAGGTAGCAGCGGGTGGAGAGCAAGGAGATAGCAGCGGGTGGAGAGCATGGAGGTAGCAGGTGGAGAGCAAGGAGGTAGCAGCGGGTGGAGAGGAAGGAGATAGCAGCGGGTGGAGAGCAAGTCGGTAGCAGGTGGAGAGCAAGGATGTAGCAGCGGGTGGAGAGCAAGGAGATAGCAGCGGGTGGAGAGCAAGGCGGTCGCAGGTGGAGCAAGGAGGTAGCAGCGGGTGAAGAGCAAGGAGATAGCAGCGGGTGAATACTTTCCTTTATTTCCCGTCAGTTTCCGTTACTTTTCATTAATTTCCGTTACTTTCCGAAAGTTTCCGTTGGTTTCCGTTACTTATCGTCAGTTTCCTAGTTTCCATTACTTTCGGACATTTTCCGTCAGTTTCCGTTAGTTTCCGTCACCTTCCGTTAGTTTCCGTTACTTTTCGTTAGTTTCCGTTATTATCCGACAGCTTCCGTCACTTTCCGGCAGTTTCCGTTATTTCCCGTTAGTTTCCGTCACTTTCCGACAGTTTCCGTTGGTTTCCGTTACTTTCCGTCACTTTCCGTTAGTTTCCGTTACTTTTCGTTATTTCCCGTTATTTTCCGACAGTTTCAGTTAGTATCCGTCACTTTCCGTTAGTTTCCGGCAGTTTCCGTTATTTCCCGTTAGTTTCCGTCACTTTCAGACGGTTTCCGTTTGTTTCCTTTACTTTCCGTTATTTTCCGGATGAAAACGAGGCTCTGGATTGAAAACGAGGCTCTGCATTGAAAACGAGGCTCTGGATTGAAAACGAGGCTCTGGAATGAAAACGAGGCTCTGGATTGAAAACGAGGCTCTGGAATGAAAACGAGGCTCTGGAATGAAAACGAGGCTCTGGAATGAAAACGAGGCTCTGGATTGAAAACGAGGCTCTGGAATGAAAACGAGGCTCTGGATTGAAAACGAGGCTCTGGATTGAAAACGAGGCTCTGTTACTTTCCGTCACATTCCGTTAGTTTCCGTTAGTTTCCCTTACTTTTCGTTAGTTTCCCTTATTTTCCGACAGTTTCCATCACTTTCCGACAGTTTCCGTCACTTTCCGGCATTTTCCGTTATTTCCCGTTAGTTTCCGTCACTTTCCGACAGTTTCCGTTGGTTTCCGTAACCTCCCGGTACTTTCCGTTAGTTTCCGTCACCTTCCGTTAGTTTCCGTTACTTTTCGTTTGTTTCAATCACTTTCCGTTAGTTTCCGGCAGTTTCCGTTATTTCCCGTTAGTTTCCGGATGAAAACGAGGCTCTGTTACTTTCCGTCATATTCCGTTAGTTTCCGTCACCTTCCGTTAGTTTCCGTCGCCTTCCGTTAGTTTCCGTTACTTTTCGTTAGTTTCCGTTATTTTCCGACAGTTTCCGTCACTTTCCGGCTGTTTCCGTTATTCCCCGTTAGTTTCCGACACTTTCCGAAAGTTTCCTTTGGTTTCCGTCACTTTCCGTTAGTTTCCGTCATTTTCCGTTAGTTTTCGTCACTTTCCGTTAGTTTCCGTTACTTTTCGTTAGTTTCCGTTATTTTCCGACAGTTTCCGTTAGTTTCCGTCACTTTCCGTTAGTTTCCGGCAATTTCCGTTATTTCCCGTTAGTTTCCGTCACTTTCCGACAGTTTCCGTTCGTTTCCTTTACTTTCCGTTATTTTCCGGATGAAAACGAGGCTCTGGATTGAAAACGAGGCTCTGGAATGAAAACGAGGCTCTGTTACTTTCCGTCATATTCCGTTAGTTTCCGTCACCTTCCGTTACTTTTCGTTAGTTTCCGTTATTTCCCGACAGTTTCCGTCACTTTCCGGCAGTTTCCGTTATTTCCCGTTAGTTCCCGTCAGTTTCCGACAGTTTCCGTTGGTTTCCGTTATTTTCCGTCACTTTCCGTTAGTTTCCGTCACTTTCCGTTAGTTTCCGTTACTTTTCGTTAGTTTCCGTTATTTTCCGGCAGTTTCCGTTAGTTTCCGTCACTTTCCGTTAGTTTCCGGCAGTTTCCGTTATTTCCCGTTAGTTTCCGTCACTTTCCGACGGTTTCCGTTAGTTTCCTTTACTTTCCGTTATTTTCCGGATGAAAACGAGGCTCTGGATTGAAAACTAGGCTCTGGAATGAAAACGAGGCTCTGGAATGAAAACGAGGCTCTGGAATGAAAACGAGGCTCTGGAATGAAAACGAGGCTCTGGATTGAAAACGAGGCTCTGGAATGAAAACGAGGCTCTGGAATGAAAACGAGGCTCTGGAATGAAAACGAGGCTCTGGATTGAAAACGAGGCTCTGGAATGAAAACGAGGCAGCCGGTGGAGAGCAAGGCGGTAGCAGGTGGAGAGTAAAGAGGTAGCAGCTGGTGGAGAGCAAGGAGATAGCAGCGGGTGGAGAGCAAGGAGGTAGCAGGTGGAGAGCAAGGAGGTAGCAGCGGGTGGAGAGCAAGGAGATAGCAGCGGGTGGAGAGCAAGGCGGTAGCAGGTGGAGAGTAAGGAGGTAGCAGCTGGTGGAGAGCAAGGAGATAGCAGCGGGTGGAGAGCAAGGAGGTTGCAGGTGGAGAGCAAGGAGGTAGCAGCGGGTGGAGAGCAAGGAGATAGCAGCGGGTGGAGAGCAAGGCGGAAGCAGGTGGAGAGTAAGGAGGTAGCAGCTGGTGGAGAGCAAGGAGATAGCAGCGGGTGGAGAGCAAGGAGGTAGCAGCGGGTGGAGAGCATGGAGATAGCAGCGGGTGGAGAGCAAGGAGGTAGCAGGTGGAGAGCAAGGAGTTAGCAGCGGGTGGAGAGGAAGGAGATAGCAGCGGGTGGAGAGGAAGGAGATAGCAGCGGGTGGAGAGCAAGGCGGTAGCAGGTGGAGAGCAAGGATGTAGCAGCGGGTGGAGAGCAAGGAGATAGCAGCGAGTGGAGAGCAAGGCGGTAGCAGGTGGAGAGTAAGGAGGTAGCAGCGGCTGGAGAGCAAGGAGATAGCAGCGGGTGGAGAGCAAGGCGGTCGCAGGTGGAGCAAGGAGGTAGCAGCGGGTGAAGAGCAAGGAGATAGCAACGGGTGGAGAGCAAGGAGATAGCAGCGGGTGGATACTTTCCTTTACTTCCCGTCAGTTTCCGTTACTTTTCATTAATTTCCGTTACTTTCCGAAAGTTTCCGTTGGTTTCCTATCGTCAGTTTCCTAGTTTCCATTACTTTCGGACATTTTCCGTCAGTTTCCGTTAGTTTCCGTCACCTTCCGTTAGTTTCCGTTACTTTTCGTCAGTTTCCGTTATTTTCCGACAGTTTCCGTCACTTTCCGTTAGTTTCCGTTGGTTTCCGTTACTTTCCGTCACTTTCCGCTAGTTTCCGTCACCTGGATTGAAAACGAGGCTTTTGAATGAAAACGAGGCTCTGGATTGAAAACGAGGCTCTGGAATGAAAACGAGGCTATGGAATGAAAACGAGGCTCTGGATTGAAAACGAGGCTCTGGATTGAAAACGAGGCTCTGGAATGAAAGCCTCGTTTTCATTCCAGAGCCTCGTTTTCAATCCAGAGCCTCGTTTTATTTGTTTTGTTCCTGGTTTTATTGCAGTGTTTTGTCTGTCTTTTATGCAGTGTATTAGCAATGTAAGTTGTGCTATTTTGTTGGATGGTTCTTGTGTGCAAACTTATTGAATGTTCGTATCCCAGTTTTAGAACAGGTACACTATGTTTCTGCATGTCGTAATACGTGACTAGATGGATTGGCAACTGGCATCTGACCATGAAGGGCATTCGATTCACGATGAAGAGCATCTGGCCACAAACCATTACATGAGGAAAACCATCCAACTCATGCCAACATGGGAAAGTAGATGTAAAACACTGAAGATGTTGTTGTTGATGATGATGATGATGATGATGATGATGATGATTATGATGATTATGGCAGTGGTGGTGGTAATGATGATTGTCCACAATATGCATGATGTGAAGTTATGATACTTTTGTCAGGTATCTTCATGTGTTCCTACATGTACAAGTTGTGTTATGTTACATACCTTACTGGCATATGGTAACTGTGTAGAATATGTACTTTGTTGTGAGTCATGTTTATCAATTATATTTGTATACATATGAGTTGCGTTGTGCGTTTGAGTGTCAGATAGTGATTTATATAGAGTATGTGTTTTATGAGTTGTTATGGAAGTGTAAGGGTTGCGTCATAATGTTGGGTGCTAAATTACCCAGGAACATACACTGTGTCATTTTACTGTCCGTTAAAAATCTCTATAGATCATGCAATACGTGACTAGCCAGTGCTATGGAATTAGAAGTATTTTGTGTAGGATGTGAGCTGTACTTAATAGGGTTAATCCTTTGAACTGTGTGCAGAGTTGTAAACCCTGATAGGATCTTTATGTTTATTGTTCATGCTTGTGAAACCCATTGCTCCAAATTATTACTGGGTTTGTTTTCTTTTTTGTTTGTTGCTTTTTTTTTTCTTTTACTCTCCCACATCCTGATTATTTCTAGTTCAACATCCTTGTACCTTCACAATTTTCTTGACTTCTTTCTGAGTGATATCTAGGTCAGAAGGGAACAAGATGTGTTGTTGTTGTTCTTCTTCTTCTTCCTCCTATTATTATTATTATTATCCACTAATAAGCGCTTCTTACTGGTTTTTGGTATATTACTTAAATGATATTTATATTATCATAGTTGTCACTACTGCCACCATCATCATTATCACTATGTATATATATATATATATATATATATATATACATATATATATATATATATATACATACATACATATACATATACATACATATATATATATATATATATATACATATATATATATATATATATATATATATATATATATATATATATACAAGAGAAACAAGACATCAGGCATGACTGCATGGTAAGAAGTTTGTTTCCCAACCACGCGGTTCTAGATTCAGCTTCACTGCATGATACCTTGGGCAAGAATCTTCTATAGCCCTGGGTCAACCAAATCCTTGTGAGGGGATTTGCTGGACAGAAACTGAAAGAAGACTGTCATATATATAAAACTGGCACTTTGTCAGTTGCAATGAGTGTTCCAGTTGATCCAATATACTGAACAGCCTGCTTGTGAAATTAATGTGCAAATGGCTGAGCACTCCACAGACACACATACCTTTAACATAGTTCTCAGGGAGATTTAGTGTGACACAGAATGTGACAAAACTGTCCCTTTGAAATACAGGTACTGCTCAGTCTTGCCAGTTGAGTTGACTGGAGGAATGTGAAATAAAGTGTCTTACTCAAGGACACATTGCACCACTGAGTATCAAACTCATGACCTTAAGATCATGAGCTGAATACCCTAACCACCACTTGACAACCAGTGTTAGTTGTTTACATGCCCACATCTTAGTAGTTCAGCAAAAGACACTGATAGAATAATTACCAGGCTTCAAAATTATAAGTGTTGGGGTGGATTCATTCAACTAAAACTCTTTAAAGCTGAAACATCATGTCACTAGTAGAGCCATTTCAGCTAAATTACTTCAATAGGCTTGTGCATTTGCTGAACATAAAGCTCAGCACTGACTATAAGATTACTTCCAAACATTTTGCAGTAGATTAGCCCTAATCCTACTAAATGCTGATGAATGTCTTGTATGGATGCAGCTCTGGCTGGTTTAAGGTGTTGCATCCATGTTGGAACTCATTCCTTCTTTCCTCTGCTTCATAAAGACACCAATTTACCTTGCCAGTGAAAATGCTGTAAAGAAATCTCTGCTTGTGTCCATGAGTAACTTAGTGTTGAGTGAGCAAACTAGCAGCAATAGAGAAATAGAGTGCTGGAGTTTGTCTCTTTCATTACCTCTGCCAAGGAAGGAGGTTATGTTTTCATTGGCATTGGCTTGTCCGTTTGTGTGCAAAATAACTCAAAAAGTTGTGAATGGTATTTGATGAAACTTACAGGAAAAGTTGGTAATGACACAAGGAACAGTGATCTGGGAAATATTTATGGATTCTTGAAGGATTTTTCATTTGTTATATTTACTTTGCATGAAGTAATACAAGGTTACATTCTTTGATTATCTCCCTTGAAAACACGTTCATCGTTCCACATAACTATGGTGGCGTTGTTGTTTCCAAAGTTTATTTTCGCTTCTCTGTTAGTAATTTTACTCGCGTATCTATCTTA